>NW_006408940.1:1493171-1503618 GCF_000296735.1 Chrysochloris asiatica | reverse complement strand
GGCTAGAAGAATAAAAGATACCTCTTGAAAGAAAGACTTGCAGGAAAAATGGAGGCAGATGGACTGTCACTACAAGAACAAACAGGATACAATAGATTATCTTAAATGGTTAGAAAAGTTAATAGGCTATAAGGTAACCCCAGAAAAAGTTAATATTTCACAACTTACCATGAAAATGAACTTCCATGCAAAACAAGCAAACATGAAATCCAAGAAGTAACCCACAAGAAATAGCACAAAAAACACAAACTCAGCACAAGAAGACATACAGAACAAAGCAACGAACAGCACTACCAAAAAAAATAATATAATGGCAACAATTAATTCATACCTATTGAAAATTACATTGAATGTCAATGGATTGGATGCACCAGTGAAGAGGCAGAGAGTGGCAGAATGGATAAGAAACAAGACGCTTTAATATGCTGCCTGCAAGAGGCACAGCTTACACACAAAGACAAAAATGGGCTAAAAGTCAAAGGATGGAAAAAAATATACCAAGCTAAGTGCAACAACAAACACGCAGAGGTGGCAATTCTAATCTCTGATAAGAGATTTAGTCTTTGATAAAGTAAACTTTACGACAAAAAACAGCATAAGAGACAATGAAGGACACTGTCTCATGACCAAAGGGTCAAATGAGCAAGACGATATAACCATAATAAATATCTATGTTCCCAGTGAAAGAACACTAAGATATATGAAGCAAACCTTACTAGAATTGAAGAAAGAAATAGATAAATCTACAATTATAGTGGGAGATTTTAATACACCACTTTCAAAAGGGGGCAGAACAACCAGAAAGAAATCTGACAAAGTTACAGAGGAACTAAACAGCACAATCAACCAACTTAACCTCATAGACGTGTACAGAACATTCAACCCAACAACCACACAATATACTTTCTGCTCCAGTGCACATGGAACATTCTCCAGAATTGATCATGTGTTAGGTCACAAAGCAAGCCTCCATAAATTTGCAAACAACAAAATACTACAGAGCAGGTTTTCAGACCACAATGCCGTGAAACTAGAAATCAACAACAAGAATACTAAAGAAATAAATGCGAATACTTGGAAACTAAACAACACCCTGCTGAAAAGTGACTGGGTAAAAGAAGAAATTAAACTAAACAACACCCTGCTGAAAAGTGACTGGATAAAAGAAGAAATTAAAAAGTTCATAGAAACAAACTGGAGTGAAAACACAGCATGCCAAATCTTTGGGACACGGCAAAAGCAGTGCTGAGAGGACAATTTATTGTGATAAATGCACACATCCCAAAAGAAGAAAGAACCAAAATTAACGCATTAACACAGCATCTCCACCAATTAAAAACTGACCAATAGAGTGAACCTACATTCACCAAAAAAAAAAAGAAAGGATACAGATAAGAGCAGAAATAAATAAGATTAAAAACAGAAAATCTATAGAAAGAAACAACAGGACAAGAAGCTGGTTCTTTAAAAGGATTAACAAAATTGACAAACCATTGGCAAACCTAACAAAAGAAAAGAGGGAGAAGACACAAATAACTCACATTAGAAATCACTGGGCGATGTCACAAGGAAAACAAATGAAATCAAAAGGATAATAACAGAATACTATGAAGAGTTGTCTCCAACAAATCCAAAAACTTAGAAGAGATTTATACATATTTAGAAAACCACGACTTACCAAAACATACATAGAGTGATGTAGAAAACTTGAACAGACCCATAACAGAAGAAGAAATTGAATAGGTCATAAAAAATGTCCCAACCTAAAGAAGTCCAAGCACAGACGGCTTCACTGGAGAGTTCTACCAAATATTCAGGGAAGAGCTCTCACCAATTCCACTCAAATTATACAGAATTCTCAGCAAAATGCTAGCCAACAGAATACAGAATTACACCAAAAATAATAATAATAATAATAATAATAATACATCATGACCAAATCGGTTTCATAAAAGGGATGCAACGATGGTTCCACATTGGCAAAACAATCAATGTAATCCACCACATAAATAAGAAAAAGGAAAAGAACCACACAATCATATCAATTGATTCAGAAAAGGCATTTGACAAAATCCAATATCCATTCCTGAAGAAAACACTCAACAAAGTAGAAATTGAGGGGAAATTCCTCAACATAATCAAGAGCATATATACAAAACCAACAGACTACATCACACTCGATGGAGAGAAAGTGAAAGCCTTCCCTCTGCGAACGGGAACCAGACAAGGATGCCCTTTGTCACCATTCCTTTTCAATATTGTTTTGGAAGTATTAACTGCTGGGGACCAGCCTCAACAAAGTATTAGGAGGCTCTCAAAGGGGGATGTGGAGTCGGCGAAAAACACACACACACAGACAGAGTCTATGGGTCATGAATCTTAGGCAGATGATGATGTCGTCTCTTTACTTAGGCAGATGACTTCTCTGAATATGGCCTGAACCTCTGACAGCTCCCTATCAATGTACCGCTGCGCATGTTTTTGAATTATCTTTAGCAAACTTGTACTTGAATGCGATAATAATGATATTGTCCAATGATTTCTGCATTCATTTGTGTCATTTCTCTATGGAATAAGAACAGACTGAATGTGGAACCCTTATTGTTGTTGTTGCTAAGTACCATGGAATCTGTTCTGACTCATAGCAAGACTGTATACAGTTTCTGAGGAAGAGCTGGTGAATTTGATCCACCAATTTTGTGGTTCAAACCAACCTTGAGGTAGACTGTTTATCCTATGGTGTCATACTATTGTTTGGATGAAAATTAAGCCATGGAGATGAGTTCATTTGCAGACCTAAATGGTAATTAAAGGCCATAGTCTCAGTGTTCCAACAGTCTCTGGTTGACTAATAAGTCTAGTCTCTTTTATGATATTGAGTTTTTGTCCCCCATTTTTCTTGCACTCTATCTAGGGCTTTCTAATACGATCCCTTTTAGAGCAGTTGGTAGAGGTAGCCAGATATTCTCAAGTTCTGGTCTCAGGGTCATGGAGACTGATGTTCCCATGGTCCATAATGTCACTGGACTAATTGTTTCCATGTGACTTCAGTTTTCATCATTCTTGTCCCCTCCAGACATTGAGAGGCCAATAGCTACCCCTTAGATGGCCACTCATGATCTTTCCAGACCCCAGTGATTACTCACTAAAGTGTGATGTATAACATTGTCTTTGTGAACTATGTTCCACCAATTTATGTAGGTATCTCTTGAGATTATGGTCCTGAGCCCCCAGGCCCAATGAATCATTTCCTCATAGTGTTTGGCTATGGCTATCAATTATATTTTGACATCTCACTATGCCCTGGGTAGCTAGCATGTTTGCTAGAATGTTTATCCATCTTTATGGTTTAAGGAATTGTGTGGATATACATAGTCTTCAATTTATCCATATTTGGCATTAGTGGTTGGTGTACAGAGGTGTTTTCTTATTGAGCATATCAAAGGTCTGAGAGAGGGCCTCTGCTCCAGGGCGGGGGGTCCAGAGTATCACAGAATAAATTCCACAGGGAAAAGGCTTTTACTGAAACTCTCTCAGGTCCCTGTTGTTTATAATACTTTCTCATTTCTATACCTGCCTTTTCCCATGTATCTGAATCTACAGTCCCTTTATCTGAGTTTACAGTTCCTTTTTCAGGGAACGAAGGACTTACTTTCTGTATAAATTTGAGAAAAACAAGTAGTTGTGATGTACTAACTTTAATACCCTTCATCTGCAGTGAAATGTTTAATAATATCTGCATATAATTTTCTATCTTTAGACTCATTCTGACCCATGGCTTAAAGTGTAACTTCAATAATTAATCTTTTTATAGACTAATTATAGTACATAACATCTCAAAAGTTCTGTAAACTACTCACCCGTCTTGTACCTGACACTCTCTTGTCAAGGGATCCGCGGTATCCTGGGCTGAGGTCTTATCCACACCGAAAAACTTTCTTAAATGGCTTATTTTTATTTCTTGGTACCTACACTTTTCGAGCCCCATGTTGGATGCCACTTGCCGGGGACCAGCCTCGACAAATTATTAGGAGGCTCTCAAAGAGGGATGTGGAGAAGATGAAAAACACACACACACACAGATAGAGTCGATGGGTTGTGAGTCTTAGGCAGATAATGATGTCTTCTCCTTACTTAAGCAGATGACTTCTCTTTACTTAAAAGTTTTTTGCTTCTTATATACTATTATGATCAATTGCAGTTTAACTAAGTGTTACATTCTTTGTGTTCAACAAACATTCAGGTTACAAAGAAAATCACAGAAACATCAGAACATCCCTTTGATTCTTATCATATCCTGTTCCTTTGCATCCCCTAATTATCCCGATAACATCAGATTTATTTCCGTAACTCTTTTTGTTTTTCTTTAATCCTCCTAAGAATGTCTAATTAACTTTTAAGCAAAGTTCTATATCCTGACTTGCATTTTTGCTCTCATCTATTACTTTTTATACTTATAATGGATTTAAGAATAAGAACATAAAAGTACCTAAAGTTTCATAGTCGAAAACAAAGCAGCAATTCCCCTATACTAACAATTTCCCAAAACCTCTTAGTTAAATTTCTACCCACATTTCTACATGTTCCCACAGCTCTTGATTGTTTCTTTGCTATCTTCCGGGTGCCTCAGTGTCTCCTGCCGAAACTAAGCAGGATGTTGATTGCAAGATTGTTTTTAGCTATCTTTCAGGTGCCTCAGTGTCTCGAAACTAAGCAGGATGTAATCTTAAGCTTGAAAAGCTTTTAGCTGATGTGGCTTTTCCTAATAGTGTGACTTATATATTGTTGATGTAAAAAGCAACTATTATAACTTTACATGATTAAATTTAGTGAGAGTGTCTAAATGTAATTTTAATTTTTACTATGATTATTGAAAAATTCTACTAAAAACTTCTATAATAAAATCAAGAAAAATCAAATATAAACTATTCATAAAAGGAAAAAAAAGAAACTGCAAGGCCCTTGCATTAGGTTCCCCTTGGGGCTCTGCCAACCAAGAAGACACTCATTGTCACTTTGCTAAACAATGAGTTTTTCATGCTTAGGGTCTCTCGCTGTTCCTTGAAAGCATGGCTTCTGCCAATTAACCAGACCTATACAGCAAGATAAGGAAACTAAAGTCATCCACATTGGCATACAAGAAATAAAACTTTCTCTATTTGCAGACAATACGATCCTATACATAGAAAACTCCCAAGACTCAGTGGGAAAAAAAACTACTAGACATCATTGGAAGATTCAACAAAGTAGCAGGGTATAAGATCAACGTACAAAAATCAGTTGGTTTCCTCTATAGTAACAATGACAGCACTGAAAAAGACATTAGTAAAGAAATACCCTTTACAATAGCCACCCAAAGGATGCAATATTTAGAAATAAATGTAACCAGAGATACAAAGGACTTATACAAATAGAATTACGAAGCACTACTACAAAAACCAAGAGACTTATGAAAGTAGAAGAACATACCATGTTCATGGATAGGAAGACTCAACATCATGAAATGTCAATACTGCCCAAAGCAGTTTACACATATAATGCAATCCCAATCCAGATTGCAACAACATTCTTCAAAGCAATGGAAAAGACAATTATAAACTTTATATGGAAAGGAAAGAGACCCAGGATAAGCAAAGCACTGCTTAAGAAGACGAACAAGGTTGGAGGCCTCTCAGTCTCCGATTTCAAAATCTACTACACAGATACAGTGGTCAAAACAGCCTGATACTGGTACAATGAAATATGCATTGATCAATGGAACAGAATTGATAATCCAGAAATTAACAGAACCACATACAACCAACTGATTTTCGCCAAAGTCCCTAGGTATGTTATATGGAAAGAGATAGTCTCTTAAACAGATGGTGCTAGCAGAATTGGAAAGCGATATGCAGAAGATTGAAAAAAGACCTTTACCTAATGCCTTATACAAAAACCAACTGAGCATGGATTAAAGACCTAAATGTGAATCCCAAAATTATGAAAGTCATCAATGAAAACATAAGGCCACATGTGAGGGCTCTAATACAGGGTATACATAGCCTATCAGACATTTTGAAAATTACACAAACAAAAGTAAACAAAATAGATGATTGGGACATACTAAAAACTAAAAATGTATGTGCATCAAAAGACTTCACCAGAAGAGTAAAAAGGGAACCCACAGAATGGAAAAAAATCTTTTGCAATGACACATCAGATAAGGGACTCATTTCTAAAATATATAGGAAACTACAAAAAGTAGTTTACAAGAAAAAGAAAGTAATATCTACAAGAAAAAGACAAGTAATCCAATTAAAAAATGGGCACAGGACATAAACAGGCAATTCACCAAGGAAGAGATCTGAGCAGCCAACAAACAAATGAGAAATGTTCACAATCACTAGCCATTAGAGGTTGCAAATCCAAACAACAATGAGATAAAGTCAAAGACCAGCAATAACAGCAAAGATCAAAAAAGTAGAGGACAATAAATGTTGGCAAGGATATAGAGAGGTTGGGTCATTGTTGGTGGGACTGCAAAATCATCCAACCACTCTAGAAAGCAATATGGCGCTTCCTCAGAAGGTTGGAAATATAAATTCCTTATGATCCATCAATTCCTCATGGTATTTACCCTCAAGAAATATGAGCCATAACATGAGCAGATACAGCACATTAATGTTCACAGCAGCACTATTAACAATAGTAAAAAATTGGAGACAGCCTAGATTTCCATCAATTAAAGAATTAATAAACAAACTGTGGTACATACACACAATAGAATACTATGCTACTTTGAAGAACAACAAGGAAGCTGCAAGTCACCGCATAACATGGATAATCCTTGAATACATTATGCTGAGTGAAATCAGTCAATCACAAAAGGAGAAATACTGCATAGGATCTTTATTGTAAAAGAGCCCAGACTAAAAGGGGTGGGGGTTATATATATATATATTTGCTGATCACCAGGATGTATGTGATGAGAAGAGAGGAGAGAGAGGAAGGGAAAATAGAGCACAGGGTAAGGAATAGACACAGGGCAGCTTGAGTGCAAGGTTGGGGAGAAGCCAGGGCAGGGCGGAAATATACAAGAAGGGGCAGGGAATGGAAGAACAAGGCAGATGGGAGAACAGTTAGGCAGGTTTGCATGGGCTAAGTGGGACAGAGGTAAATGATGATGTATGCATAACCTTGGAAAAATAGGTCTCCAGGATACAGGGATTGAAGCCTGGTTTGAAGAGGTAAAAGAGTGGAATAATGTTAAGATGTTTGGTTGTCTTTTGAATCTTGATTTCCCTTGCCTACCATTGTAAAATAGACACTTGAGGGGGGAAGAAAGGAATAGCCAGAATCATCACTACAGAAAGCTTTTAAATCTGTTTTCAGCCTATAACTGCTTGGAATATCTTAAAGAAGGCAAAAGTCACCCAGTGAAAGAGGCTGACTGTGGAGCCTTTACATTGCAAAAGACCATAGATGAAATCCAGAACCCCATTCAGAACCGACTGAGGTAGGAAATTTCCACTGGAAAGGATGCGTAGACCAGCCTGGAGCAGCTAGAAAAACAGAAGATACTTTGTGAAAGAAAGACTGGCAGGAAAAATCTGAAACAATAATGGCAATCTGATTGATTACTACAAGAATAAGTAAGTTGTTCGACAGGGAGCCATCAAAGCAAGTGGTCAGAACCCCTCAGAGCAAACACCCTTCCAAGATGGAAACTCAAGGGGAATACATGAGTAGGCATGTGGTCTGACTGGTGACCACATTAGTCACCGACGAGGGGAAGAGGGGGAAAAAAACAGCAATTAAGTTGCAAGCTAAGTCCGACCACATTCAATAGACCCCTGTGAAGCCAGATGGAGACCTGGATTGCCAGCAGTATGGCAAGACCTGGAGACTCCTAGGCCCAGAAGCAGTGACATGGCCACAGAAGACTAGAGCCGAGAGTGAAGCATCCAGCTGATATGAAGTGAGGGGAGATGCACAAGAACACCCAACCTTGTAGATAGTACCCACTTGACCTGGATTTGATGGCTGGACGATCAGAACTCAGAAGAAGAAAGAAGACGGGGGAGGGGGAGAGAAATAGTAACTTGTTACAATTTGATGAACTTTACCTATACTTATGGATGTTATTGTTGTTAAGTGCTGCCGAGTCGGTTCTGACCCATAGCGACCCTGAACAGGGTTTCCGAGGCTGTAAATCTTTACGGGAGCAGAAAGCCTCATCTTTCTCCCGCGGAACAACTGGTAGTTTCTAACTGCTAACCTTGTGGTTCACAGCCCGGTTCATAACCACTACGCTACCGGAGCTCCTTATGGATGTAGTAGCTCAAAAATGGGAACAAATCTTTACAGTGAGGATCACTCCCACCCCCTCAATACACAGGGTTGACAGGGATGGGCAACTTAGACATTGGCTACCCAAAATGGGGGAGCCTATAAAGGCAAGAAAGGAGTTCTGGTAGCGTAGTGGTTACGAATCGGGCTGCGAACCACAAAGTCAGCAGTTCGAAACTACCAGCGGTTCCACGGGAGAAATATGAGGCTATCTGCTCCCGTAAAGATTTACAGCCTCAGAAACCCTGTTCAGGGTCACTATGGGTCAGAACCGACTCAACGGCACTTAACAACAACAACATAAAGGCAAGAAGTGATTGGCTTAAAAGCTTTCAAGGGGGAACTTAGTTCCAGATGGGGTGGGGGAAGTTAGAATCACCACTGAATGATTTCCAATCCTTTGGGACGAGGCTGGTGAAAGGAAATGGGTATAAGACTTTTGTGGCACAATAATGAATAATTGCCATCATGACTGACTGTGAGGGTAGGAAATATAGAGGTAGATGTTTTTTGACAAAAGGAGGGGAGTGATTGATTTTGTAGACCAGGAGCGGAGGTCCCTAGGACCATCAAATTTAAAGAATGGAGAGTGGGACCCTACCCAGAAAAGCAGTGATGCCAGGGATGGAGACAGAGACGATGACATGGACAGATGAAGTGGCTGGGGACACTGCATTCAGGGAGAGAGAAGGGCTGTGTGCTGGTGGCCAGAAGACAGGCCTGTGTGGTATATCACTTGGTTATTTGATAATGCATGGAGGGGATTGTAATCATTGCAATGAAACAAATATGATAGGATGAGTGTAAAGCTGATGTTCTCCCATGTAACCCTCACACACACACACAAAAAAAATAGGGAGCCTAGATCCTAGATCCAAGGGTGCAGAGGAAGGAAGAATCTCTATTGAGTAGTATCCAATCTGTCTGGTCAGGACTGATGAAAGGAGATGGGGATAGCATTCATGTAGTACAATAGTGAATAAATACTATTAGGAGTGACTGTCAGGGTTAGAAATGTAAAGGTAGACATTTTGTAGCATAAGGAGGGATTTGCATAAGGATTAACTTTGCAGTCTAGGAGCAGAGGTCCCTGGGACCATCAAGGGAGAAAAGTGGAGTGTGGACCCTACCCAGAAAAACAGTAATGTCAGAGAAGGAGACAGAGACAGTGATGTGGAGAGATGGAGCCAGTGGGGACTCTAGACCCAGAGAAGGAGAGAAGTTGTGTGCTGGTGACCAGGGGACAGGCTTGCAGGGTGTACGCTTTGGTTGGTTGATGGCACATGGAAGGGATTGTAATGATATATGATAGGATGACTGTAAAGCTAATGTTCTCCCATGTAAACCATTACATAATTCACAGTAAAACATTTTTTAAAAAAGAAAGAAAGAGGAGAACAAACAAGATGGCAGATTGGGTGGATGTGTAACAAAGAGCTCCTCCAACAACAACACAGATTACCCAACCAAGCAGGCTCAGGGAATGGTCCCAGAACTCTGAACCACATATAAAGGACTATTTAGAAAGTTGGAAGGCTTGCAGCTGGGGAAATTTGTGGCAGAAGCAAGAAATCTGTTGCTTTCTAGTCCGGGACGCTCGGCTGCTGTTGGGGACCGCAAGCACTGAGATGCTGAGGCCCTGTGTCATGGACAAAAATCCAACATGAAGGCCCCACTCAGGATTGCTAGCCAGGGACCTTGAGGGCCAAAGGAAGTGACCTCCTGACATCCCGGGTTCATTGGTTTTTGCGAACTCACTGGTGGGCTACCTCTGTATAATTTTCTTTGGTCTTATTATTCATTCTATGCTTCTAACTCCAGTAATTGTAGCTTCTGAGAAAATGGTTTCTTACGTGCCTCTCTTAATGTCTCCACTGTGTTGGCAGTGCATAGGGTCCTGGGAACAAATCTCTCTGAGGAACAAGCTCTGGCCACCTGGCAAGCATTCCAAACTGCTCTTTATCAAGTTATTCAGTTATGTTTGATATTAACTTAATACATGAGCTCTTGATATTGTCAATGAATTGTTGAATGTGAAACTGATGATGTGCCCTGTAAACTTTCACTCAATCCACAATAAAAACCTTAAATTAAAAAAAGTTAAATCTCAATATATAAT
>NW_006408940.1:1479857-1492761 GCF_000296735.1 Chrysochloris asiatica | reverse complement strand
TTATCCTAAGATAGGAGTTGGCAAACCATGGCCTGCAGGTCAAATCCAGTCAATGACCTGTTTTTGTAAATAAAGTTTTATTAGGATACAGTCGCATATTCATTTATGAGTTGTCTACAGCTGTTTTTATGCTACAATGGTAGAGCTGAGTAGCTGCAGCAGAGACTAACAGCCTGAAAGGCTGAAAAAAAGTTACTCTCTGTCCCATTACAGATATAATTTGTCGACCTCTGTTCTAAGACATTATTTTCCCTGACATCCTACTCTTTTATGCTGTGTTTCCCAAGAGAGGTACTAATAAAGACACTGCCTTTACTTCTTACATATCTTATTAATTTATTGATAGACTACTAAAATAGAGATTTTACCAGGTGTCGGCTTGTTCTGATTCTGTGTCAGCAACATATGTGGTAGTATTCACAGGGACCCTTGGCATTAGTTTTCCATTCAATGACAAGCCTTGGGAAAGGTTTGGTCCAGGAGTCGTTGGCTTTAATCCTATAAAACACACAAGGGAAAAGAATCAAACTGCTAATACATGATGGACATACAGTCACTTAAAATGTTTAGACTGTGTCATGTTGAGGAAATTGATAGGGTAAGATCATACATGCTTGTCTCTGGTCAGTGGAGTCAACAAATGCTTAATGAAATAGCCTTAGTGAACTGTTTCTTGTCATCTATGACAGTCCTATTTAAACCAAATCATTTTAAAGTTACCTTGAATCTTTTGTGGTAAAAATATCAATGTAAAAAAAATAAAATTATGTTTTCAGCAGACTAAAAAAAGAAAGAAAGAACATATCAAGAGCAGTCATGAGATACAATGCTGTCTGTGATAGGATAATATCCATCTGCCTACAAGGAAGACTGGTTTCTACCACTATTATTCAAATTTATATACCAACCACTAAAGCCAGTGATGACAAAATTGAAGAATTCTACCAACTTCTTCAGTCTGAATTTGATCAAACATGTAATCAATATGTACTGATCTTTATTGGTAATTGGAATGCAAAAGTTAGAAGCAAAGAGGAAGGATCAGTAGTTGGAAAATATGGCCTTGATAATAGAAACGATGCTGGAGATTGCATGGTAGAATTTTGTAAGATCAATTATTTCTTCATTGCAAATACCTTTTTTAAGCAATATAAAAGATGACTATACACATGGACCTCACCAGATGGAATACACAGAAATAAAATTGACTACATCTGTGCAAAGTGATGGTGGGAAAGTTCTATATCATCAGCCAAAACAAGGCCAAGGGCAGACTGTGAAACAGACCATTATTTGCTCACATTCAAATTCAGGTTGTAATTGAAGAAAATTAAAACAAGTCCATGAGAACCAAAATGACTTTGAATTTAGAGATCATCTGTAGAACAGGTGTGGTTTATTAGACACTAAAGACCAAAGACCAGAAGAGTTGTGGGATGACATTAAGAACATTATACAAGAAGAAAGCAAAAGGTCATTGAGAAGACAAGAGAAAAGGAAAAGTCCAAAATGGATGTCAGAAGAGACTCTGAAACTTGCTCTCCAGCGTAGAGATGCTTTAGCATATAGAAGAAGTAAGAAAGTATAAGTTCTGAACAGAAAATTTCAAAGTTCAGCTTGAGAAGAGAAAGCCAAATATTATAACAAAATGTACAAAGACCTGGAGTTAGAAAACCAAAAAGGAAGAGCACACTCAACATTTCTCAAGCTGAGAGAGCTAAAAAAAAATTTCTAACCTCAACTTGTGGTATTGAAGGGTTTTATGGGCAAAAGGAGCTCTGGTAGCGTAGTGGTTACGAATCGGACTGCGAACCTTAAGGTCAGAGGTTTGAAACTACCAGCCTCTCCGCGGGAGAAAGGTGAGGCTTTCTACTCCCGTAAAGATTTATACCCTCGGAAACCCTGTACAGGGTCGCTATGGGTCGGAACCGACTCGACGGCACTTAACACCAACAACAGTGGGCAAAATACTGAATGATGAAGAAAGCATCAAAAGATGGAAGGAATATACAGAGTAACTGTACCAACAAGAAATGGTAGATGTTCAACTATTTCAAGAGGTAGCATAGGATCAAGAGCCAATGATCCTGAAGGAAGAAGTCCAAGGTGCGTTGAAGTCTTTGGCAAAGAACAAGGCACTGAGAATAGATGGAATATAAATTAAAATCTTTCAACAAAGTGAAGTGGCACTTGAGACATTCACTCATCTATGCCAAGAAATTTAGAAGACAACTACACAACTACCTGGCCACCTGACTGGAACAGATCTGTATTTGTTCCAAATACAAAGAGAGGTGACCCAATGGAATACAGAAATCATCAGACAATATCATTGATATCCTATGTGAGTAAAGTTTTAATAAAGGTAATACAGAAACCACTGCAACCATATATTGACAGAGAACTTTCAGAGACTCAAGCCAGTTTCAGAAGAGAACGTGGAACAAAGGATATCATTGCTGACATCAGATAGATCTTGGCTGAAAGCAGAGAATGCTAGAAAGATGTTTTGGATTGTGTGGATCATGACAAGTCATGGACAGCATTTTGAAGTATGAGTATTCCAGAACACTTCATTGTGCTCATGAGGAACCTGTACTTAGACCAAGAGGCAGTTGTTAGAACACAAAAAGGGAACACCAAATAATTTAAAATTAGGAAAGGTGTGAGCCAGGGTTGTATTTTCTCACCATACTTATTCAATCTGTTTGCTGAACAAATAATCCAAGAAGCTGGATTATATGAAGGAAAATGTGGCATCAGAATTGAAGGAAGGCTCATTAACAACCTGAGATCTGCAGATAATACAACCTTGATTACTGAAAGCCAAGAGGACTTAAAATACTTACTAATGAAGATCGAAGACCACAGTATGGGTTGCATCTCAATGTAAAGAAAACAAAAATCTTCACCCCTGGACCAATAAACTACATCCATAACAATGGAGAAAAGATTGAAGTTGTCAAAGACTTCATTTTGCTTGGATCAACCATCAGCACGCTTGGAAGCAACAATAAAGAAACCAAACGATGTATTGCATTGGGCAAATTTGTTGTACAAGATCTCTTTAAAGTGTTGAAGAGCAAAGATGTCAGTTTGATGACTAAGGTGTGCCTGATGCAAGCCATGATATCTTCAATAGCCTCAAATGCATGCAAAATTTGGATAGTGAATCAGGAAGACCTGATGCATTTGAATTATGGTGTTGGAGGAGAATATTGAAAGTGCCATGGACTGCCAAAAGAACAAATAGATCTGTGTTGGAAGAAATGCAGCCAGAGTGCTCCTTGGAAGCCGGGATGGCCAGACTTTTGCTCTCACACTTTGGACATATTATAAAGAGGAACCAGTCATTGGAAAAGAATATCATGTTTGGTAAAATGAAGGATCAGAGAAAAAGAGAAAGACTCCCCAATGAGATGGATTGGCACAGTGGTCGCATCAATGGACTCAAGCATAGCAACGATTGTTCTGTTGTGTATAGGGTCATTAGAGTCAGTGCCAACTCGTTGGCACCTAACAACCACAACTCCTAGAATCCCTACACTCCATCTCTCTCTGGAAGAACACATCAGTTCCTAGTTTAACTTTCCTGCCTTATGTCCTAAACCAAAACCAAAAACTTTATAAGCTCCTTGCCTATTGAGTTGATTCCGACTCATGATAACCCCATTTACTACAGAGTAGAACTGTTCCATAATGTTTCCTTGGCTGTAAAATTTGTGGAAACAAACTGATTGCCAGGTCTTTCTTTCACAGGGCCACTGCTTGGATTAAAACCAACCCTTTAGGTTTGTAATCCATTGCAAAGTTTGCACTGCCCAGGGACCTTTATTTTTTCTTAATTTCCCCCAATTCTTCCTCAGAGTGTTTTCTTAAATGCAAACTTGGCCAGCTCCCTACTTCCTTGGCCTTCTGAGGCCTCTCAATACAGTCAAACATGTGTCCTGCTTCACAAGGACCTCCCTAGTCCAGCTCCATCTTCCTACCCAGCCTCACCTTCAGGCATTACCTCCTCTTTGCTCTCAATCTGGTCTTCTCTTTTCCTTGAATGCAATGAAGTTTCTTCTGCCTTTGGCACATGATGCTCACTCTGACTGGTTAGATGGAGCAGTTGATGTCCCTCTAGGGTCCCCATTCCCAACTGGGGTACCCCATTCCCAGGATCTCTGAGTGTTGGCTGATGGGGGGCCCCAGCTGCCGCCTTCTTGGGATAATGGCTCTAGAACAAACCAGAGTCACTCCTGTAGGGAGGCCCCTGTGCCAGCCCCAACATAGGACATGAAAGACCAGCCTCCTCTCCTGTTGTATGGTACCCTTCTGTGGTGCCATCTATGTTCCAGATGTCCTCTCGCATCCCCCATTAGGATCAGGCTGATGCTGAGTCCTCATCCTTGCTTGGCTTCTACCTGCTGCTCTCATTCCCTGACAAGTTTTACTGATTGCTAGCTTATAAATGCCCGATCAAGGTCCACTTCTAGGGCACCCAACCTAAGACTCATCCTCCAGGTCAAGTGTGGCATTCTCAGGGAAGTCTTTGCTGAACTCCCAAAGGGGTTAGAGCCCTTATCATAGCAAAGCCCTCTTTGCCTTCCTAGTAGCACAATTACAATAATTATCTATGTAAATACATGTTTAATGTGTGTCTCCCTCACTATAAATGCCCTAAGGCAGAACTATGTCTATTTGGATCCCATTGTGTTCCCAGCATCAAGTGCCTGACACATGGTAGACACTCAATAAATATTGGATGAAAAAAGGAAGGGTGGGAGGAAAGAATTAATGAAGCAAAGAGGAGGGAGGAAAAGGGGAAGAAATTGTGTTGCCTGATTTTTATTTGACTGAGGGATCCAAATTTGTCTTTGTCATGGCCAAGATCTGAGTCCAAATGACTTTAGGAGTGGAAGTAATGAACACCTCTGCCTATCAGCTCTCTAGCAAGCAGTTCTGAGACCAGAAGGCAGGAGCAGCACAGCATTTTCAAAGGAGGGGCTACTATCAGCAAATTCTCTTTTGTTCACTCAGAGGCAGGTGTGTGGGACAGCCTTGCTAGCAACTACAAGCAGCCCTGGAAGCTGTGCTGTCAACAGCATGCCATATGGAATCACCTTGGGTCATTTTGTTACCAAAGAGCTGCCCACTGAGCCACCTTAGCCTCTTGGGACCTCTATCAGCAGCACTAACAGACTGACACCAGGAATATCCAGACCACCTAGTTGTTAAACAAACCACCGGCTGCAGTTGCTGTGGGACTGGCTCAGGAAATGTTACCTCCCTCTGACCCCTCAAAGTCAAGGGCTAGAGCACACTGCAGAGTACCCAAGAGAAGTAGGACCTTTCCCACTCTCCTTATGTTCCTTTAGCCCCTGGGTAGTACAAATGTTAGTACTTGGTTATTAACTGAAAGGTTGGTGGTATGACTCAACTCTGCAGCACCACA
Organism: Chrysochloris asiatica; assembly: GCF_000296735.1. Lineage (NCBI taxonomy): Eukaryota > Metazoa > Chordata > Mammalia > Afrosoricida > Chrysochloridae > Chrysochloris > Chrysochloris asiatica. Next base: position 1,487,321 of record NW_006408940.1, on the reverse strand, counting down.
GAATAGAGGCCTGGAAATCTACTTCCCCTAAGATAACAACCATTGGAATCCTTATGGAGCAGTTCTACTCTGCAATACATGGGATTGTCATGAGTCAGAACCAACTCCATGGCAATGATTTGTTTTGGTATGGTTATGTTCTTTACACTCAGAAAGACCTTTGCTATGCACAAAACCCATTCACCCATCTTTGTCTGACTCTTGTGAAGATCTGCATGGCTGAAGAGAGCCAGTTCTGCCTATTGCTCAAAAAAGAAATAAGAGGTTCTATAAAAGGAGTGTGACTTCTGACCTTCTTGTCTAACTTCAGGAGGAGAGAGAAAATTATGAACATCAGCCCAAAGCTGACTCCTTTTAGGTGGAGATCAAGCATACCTTCACTCTTCAATCTTTTAACCAATTCTAATGCCAGTCATTTCTCTAGAGCCCTCTCTGCTTCTCTTTTGGATCTGTTAATTCATTGCAGTGCTCACACAGGATTCACAGACCATACTCACAATTATGGGGTTTATGAGAGAAATTGTTGTTGTTGTTAAGTGCCATCAAGTCATAGCGATCCTGTACAGGGTGTCCAAGGAGCAGCTGATGTGTTGAACCACCGGCCTTTGCAGTTCAGTGCTTATCCTACAATACCACACTAGAGCTCCATTACAAAAGTAACAGGTTATAATTCAGAATCAATTCAGAATAAGCTGTACTGATCAAAAAATTATATGTAGCATTGGATAATGCATTGGACCACAAGGTCTGTTTGAACCACAAGGTCAGCAGTTCAAACCCACCAGCTACTCCTCAGAAATCCTAGACAGGAACATTGTGAATTGGAACTGACTTGACAGCACGTAACAACAAAAGCAATAACTGTTATCACTTAATCCAGAGAAGTAACAGGTTACAATTCAGGATAAGGATAAACTTGGAAGTAACAGGAATTTCCCAGCATATAATTATTTGATCAAGACAGCCTATTCTTGACTGCTGCCACCTTAGTTCCTGCTCTTAGCCTGCCCCTGCCCCCTCAGCCCAGATACTCACTCTGGGAAGTATTACCAAGCTCTTTAGCTCAACCAATAATTACCTGGAGACAATCCACTCCCCCAGCAAGTCTCCTATCCTAAAGTGTACAGCTCCTTTGCTCTAGGGCTGACATACCCACTTTAGTAGCCCCTCTCCTGGACTAGGAAGCCCACTGCAGCATCTTGCACTGATCTCCTGGTTATGCTGCTGTTGTTACTCTGCTGCTTCTCATCATCTCCAGTGTTAAAGCTCTCCTGTTGACTCCTGGGTTCCAAAGGATGTACTCCATTTGTGGATTTTGTTCTTGATGGTAGTGAAGTTCCCCAGATTAGTCTCTGGGATTGGCTATCTTTAGACCCAGCAGGATGGCAAAACTGACCAATCCTTTGTAAGGGTTCTGTGCACCTTATTTTCATAGTCCCATCCAATCATTATGTAAGAGTTTTAAGACTACAGCTTGTTATGTTGTTAGATGTTATTGAGCTGTTTTTGACCCATAGCAACCCTATGCACACCAGAACAAAACAATGCCTGGTCCTGTACCATCTTCACTGGATTTTATGTTTGAGCTCACAGTTTCTGGCACTGTGTTAATCCATATCTTTGAAGGCCTTCCCCTTTTTTTTGCTAACCCTCCACTTTATTACACATGATTTCCTTCTCCAGGTCCTCGTCCTTTCTGACAGCATGTTCAAAGTATGTGAGATGGTTTCACCATCATCACTTCTAAAGAGCATCCTGGCAGTGTTTCTTCCATGACAGATTTGCTTTCTCTTCTGGAACTCCATGTTACTTTCAATATTCTTTGCCAGCACCATACTTCAAATATATCAGTTCTTCTCCAATTGTCCTTATTCATTTTCCAACTTTCACATGCATATGAGGCAACTGAAAATACCATTCTTGTGTCAGGTACACCTTAGTCCTCAAACTGATAACTTTGCTTTTCAACACTTTAAAGACTTATTGGTTTAAGCAGATTTGCCAAATTCAATTCATTTATTTATTGATTGTTCCTTCTATGAATGCTGATTGTGGATCCAAGCAAAATGAAGTCTTAGACAACGTCAATCTTTACTCCATTAATCATGATGTTTTTTACTGATCCAGTTATAAGGTCTTTCATTTTCCTTACATTGAGGTGCAATCCATAGTGAAGGCTGTAGTCTTTGATCTTCATTGGTAAGTATTTTAAGTCCCCTTCACTCCCAGCAAGCAAGGTTGTATCATTTGCATACAACAGGTCGTTAATGAGTCTTCCTTCAATCCTGATACTATAGTCTTCATATAATCCTACTTCTCAGATTGCTTGCCCAACATAGAGATTAAATGGTTGGTTGATGATATGCTATGGAGTTGGTTCCAATTCATAACAGCCTTGCATAGGATTTCTGGGTCTGTAAATCTTTATAGGAGCAGAAAGCCTCATCTTTCTCCCATGGAACAGCTGGTAGTTTCAAACTGCTGACTCTGTGGTTAGCAGCCCGACTCGTAACCACTACACTACTCCTTTAGAGATTAAATAATGGTGAAATAATTCAACCCTGATGTACATCTTTCCTGATTTTGAACCATTTAGTATTCTTTTATTCTATTCAAACAACTGTCTCTTAGATTACAAACAGGCTCCTCATGAACACAATTAAGTGTTCCAGAAATCCCATTCTTTGCCATGTTATCCATAGTTTGTTATTAACTGAATAGTCAACTGCTTTTGCATAGTCAATAAAGCACAAGTAAATATCTTTCTGATATCCTCACTTTCAGCCAAGTTTCATCTGATCCATATTCTCTGGCTTGAATTTCTGCAAGCTCCCTTATGATGTACGGTTTCAACCATTTTTGTATTATTGTCAGCAAAATTTTACTTTCATATGATATCAATGATATGGTTTGATAATTTCCACATTCCATTTGTTCACTTTTCTTTGGAGTGGACACAAATATGGATCTCTTCCAGTCAGTTGGCCAGATGGCTATCTTCCAAACATCTTTTTTTTTTTTTTTATGTTTTATTGTGAATTATATGATAGTTTACATGGGAGAACATTAGATTTACAGTTATCTTATCGTATATCATTACATTGCCATGGTTACAATCCCCTCTATGCATTATCAACCAACCAAATGGTACACCTGCCTCCTGGTTGTCAGCACAGAGCCCCTCTCCCTCTCTGGTTCTAGAGTTCCCAGCCACTACATCTCTCCAAGTCATCATCTCTGCCTCCATCTCAGGCGTTACTACTTCTCTGGGTAGGGTCCTGCACTCCACTCTTCTCCTTTGATGGTCCCAGGGCCCTCTGCTCCCAGACTGCAAAGTCAACCACTCCACTGCTTTTGCTACCTTTACATTTCCAACCCTTATAGTCAGTCCTGATAGTAATAATTCACTATTGTACCACATGAGTTCTATCCCAAACTCCTTTCATCAGTCCTGCCCACACAGATTGGATACTACACAGTGGAGATTCTACCTTCCTCTGTGCCCTCTGGATCTAGGCTCCCTCTTGAAAGCTTTTAAGCCAGTCACTTCTTGCCTTTGTAGCCCTCCCACCAACCCATTATGGGTAACCAATGTCCAAGTTGCCCATCTCTGTCTACCCTGTCTATCAAGGGAGTGGGAATGATCCTCGCTGTAAAGATATGTTCCCTCTTTTGAGCTACTGCATCCATAGGTGTAGGTCACATTCATCAAATTGTATCAGATTACTCTTTTTTTCCTCTTTTTTCTTCTTATAGTTGAACTCTGATCATCCAGCCATTAAAGCCAGGTCAAGTGGGTATTCTTGTGCATATGCCCTTGCTTCTTATCAGCTGGACGATTCATTCTCCACTCTAGTCGTCTGTGGCTCTGTGGCTATGTCACTGACTCTGGGCCCAGGAGTCCCCAGGTCTTGCCAAACTGCTGGCCAACCAGGTCTCCACCAGGGTTCACAGGAATGTATTGAACATGGTTGGACATAGCTCACAGCTTCATTGCTGCTTTTCCCTCATTTTCCCTTATCAGTGACCAATGTGGTCACCAGTCAGAGCATGTGTATTCCCATTGAGGCTCAGTCTTGGAGGGGGGTTTGCCCTGAGGGGACCCGACCACTTACCTTGATGACTTGGGCAAGCAACTTGCTTGCTCTTTCTTGTAGTGGTCAGTTGGACTACCATTATTGTTTTGTATTTTTCCTGTCGGTCTTTCTTTCAAGAAGTATCATAAGTTCTTCTAGCTGCTCCAGGCTGGTCTGCTTGTCCTTTCCAGTGGAAATTTCCCTCCTCAGAAAATTCTGGATGGTGTTCAGGATTCCACCTAGGGTCTTACATAATGTGTGGAACCTTCTTCACTGGGCAAGTTTTAGCCTCATTTTAGGTCTTCCAATCAGTTATAGGCAGAAGACAGACTTACAAGCTTTCTATGGTAATATTTCTGGCTATTCCTATCTCTCCCCCTCAAGTGTCTATTTTACAATGGCATGCCAGAGAACCCAAAATTCAAAAGACAGCCAAGCATCTTAGTATTATTTCCCCCTTTTTACTCATTCCAACAACGTCTCAATCCCTGTATCCCAGAGCCCTGTTGTTCCAAGGTTGTGCATACATCATTATTTATCTCTGTCCCACTTAGCCCATGCAAACCTGCCCAATTGTTTTCCCATGTGCCTTGTTCTTCCCTTCCCTTCCCTCTTCTTGTGTATTGCTCCCCAGCACCCAAACTATCCTGTTTCTATTCCCTACCCTGTGCTCCACCTTCTACTCCCTCTCCTCACACCAACTCCCACATCCTGGTAACCAGCAAAAACTCACCCCACCCCCTTTAGTATGGATTCTTTTTCTTAGTCTTTTACAGTAGTGGTCCTATGCAGTATTTATTTCTCATTTTGTGACTGACTAATTTATCTCAACATAATGTCCTCAAGGTTCATCCATGTTATGTGATAGCTTACAGCTTCCTTGCTGTTCTTCATATGTGTATGTACCAGTTTGGTTATCCATTCTTCTTCTTTTTTTTTTTTTTTAATGACCTGATCAATATCATCTTTTGTTATGTGTCTGTTACTTCACTCTGTGTAAGTTTAGGTAGGTCGTGTTTGTCTAAAAAATGTATCCATCTCTTCTAACTTTTCAAATTTGTTGGAATACAACTTTTCATAGTATTTTGTTATTATCCTTTTGATTTTCTTTGGCTCCATGTGATTTCTAATATGTGTTATTTGTGTCTTCTCCCTCTTTTCTTTTGTTAGGTTTGCCAATGGTCTGTCAAGTTTGTTAATTCTTTCAAAGAACCAGCTTCTAGTTCTGTTGATTCTTTCTATAGTTTTTCTGTTTTCAATCTCATTTATTTCTGCTCTAATCTTTATTATTTCTTTTCTTTTGGTGAGTGTAGGTTCCCTCTGTTGGTATGTTTCTAATTGCTGTAGATGCTGTGTTAGTGTGTTAATTTTGGTTCTTTCTTCTTTTTGGATGTGTGCATTATTGCAATAAATTGTCCTCTCAGCACCACTTTCACTGTGTCCTAAAGATTTTAGTATGTTGTGGGGTTTTTCTCATTTGTTTCTAGGAACTTTGTGAATTCATGTTTTATTTCTTCTACTACTCAGTGGCTTTTCAGTAGGGTGTTATTCAGTTTCCATGTATTTGACTTTATTTCCTTGGTCTTCCTGTTGTTAATTACTAGTTTGATAGTGTTGTGGTCTGAGAAGATGCTTTGTACTATTTTGATATTTGTACATTTATGGAGGTTTGTTTTGTGGCCTAGAACATGATATATTATAGAGAATGTTCCTTGTGCACTGCAAAAGAACGTGTATTGTGCTCTTGTTGTGTCAAATGTTCTGTATACATCTATGAGGTCCAGTTGGCTGATTATTATGTTTAGTTCTTCTCTTTGTTCAGTTTCTTTCTGGTTGTTCTTTCCATTTTTGAAAGCAGAGTATTAAAATCACCCACAATTATTGTAGATTTATCTATTTCTTTCTTCAAATCTATTAGATTTTTCTTTATACACTTTGGAGCTTTCATTGGGAGCATAGCTATTTATTATGGTTATGTCAGCTTGTTCAGTTGTCACTTCAATCATGAGATAATGTCCATCTTTATCTATTATGCTGGGTTTTGCCTTAATGTTTATTTTATCAGAGAATAGTACTGCCACTCTTGTTCATTTTTTGTTGCAATTAGCTTGCTATATTTTTTCCATGCTTTGAGTTTTAATCTGTGTTTGTCTCTGTCTGTAAGATGTGTCTCTTGCAGACAGCATATTGAAGGATCTTGTTTTCTTATCCATTCTGCCACCTTGTGTCTCTTAACTGTTGCATTTAGTCCAATTACATTCAGTGTGATTATCAATAGGTATGGATTAATTGCTGCCATTATGTTTTTGTTTTTTGGGTTTTGTTTGTTTGTTTGTTTTGTGTGTGTGTGTGTGTGTGTGTGTGTGGTGTTGCTGCTTTCTTTGTTCAGTGTGTCTTCATGTGCTGAGTTCATGCTTTTTTTGTTCTTTCTTGTGAGTTTCTTCATAGTTTTAAATATTTCCACGTCCTTCTTGGATTTTCATTTTCTTGGTATGTTGTGAAGTGTTAATTTTCTTTGAGGTTACATTATATTCCATTAACGTTTCCCTCCATTTAGTGCAGTCAATTTCATCCTGTAATCTACCTGATCTTATCATCTGGATCTCTGTTCCTACATGTTTACCTCCTTTTACATTGTAATTGTTTTGATCATAGACTGACCTCCCAGATTCTCTGAGTTTGTTCTTACAGTTTTGTTCTGTTCTCGACTCTTCCTTCTGCCGTATTAGTTCGGGAGGTGCTGCCACATATGTCAATCTCTGGTTGTTGTCTGTTCTTGTTGACTCTCAGTCCACAGAACTCCCTTTAGGATGTTTTGTAGCAAAGGGTTGGCTTTGGCAAAATCCCTTAGTTTCTATTTATCCTTGAATGTTTTGATTACCCCTAGTATTTGATTGACAGCTTTTCTGGATAAAGGATTATTGGTTAACAGTTTTTTGTTTCTTTTTTCCCCAGGGTTTTATATATGTCTCCCCATTGCCTTCTTGCTTGCATGGTTTCTGCTGAGAGATCTGAACTTAATCTGACTAAGCAAGTCTTTGTATGTAATGGTTCTTTTTTCCCTAGCTGGTTTAAGGAGTGTCCTCTTATCTTTTATATTGCAGAGCTTGATTATAATGTGTCTTGGTGATTTTCTTTTGGGGTCAATCCTTCCTGGGGTTCATTGAGCTTCTACAGTGTTTATCTTTTCACTTTTCAGGATGTTGGAGAAATTTCCTTCCAGCAGTTCTTCAACTATTTCCACTGTGGACTTATGTGATTCTTCCTGTTCTGGAATGCCGATAATTCTTAAGTTACTCCTCTTCATGTTGTCCAACATGAATCTTAGACCTTATTCAGATTTTTTAAATCCTTTTTTCTGCTTGCTCTTCTATCTCAGTGGTATTGA
>NW_006408940.1:1460686-1479378 GCF_000296735.1 Chrysochloris asiatica | reverse complement strand
CTTTTCACTCTTCTTATTGCTTAACTCAGAGTAACTTTCACAAGTGTTGTCTGCCTCTTTGTTGTATGGCAGTTGGTATTGGTTCTTACCTGCATTTTGGTGTTTTATAGATTAATGGTGATTGTAGGTTGACTATATGGCAGTAGTTTCTGTCTCGTCTTGGGTAATATAAGGAAAGAAAGAGTCCCCCAAAGGTAAAAGGGAGAAGAAAAAATACCAAAACAGCAACAAAACAAAACAAAGAACCACCAAAACAACAGCAGCAACAACAAAAACTAGTTTGTATACTGTCATCTATAATTGCAGAAAAGGGTGAGGAAGGGGAGAAGAAAAAAAAAATCTGTAGCCTAATATGAGTACGATTTTAATGTTCTCTTTCAGTTTCTTGCCTTCAAGGCCACCTGATAAATTTCAAGATGCCACTGTTGGTTGTTATGCTATACCTCAGGATTTAATTTTTGGCCTGTTTTGTTTGTAAACTCTCTTTCCCTCTCCATACCCTTGTTCTGGCCTTTTCCCTATTAAAAAACAGTTCAGGCCAGCTCTTGGGCTGCTGGTCTCTTTAAATGCAGAGAGTATCTATGCACATGTGTGGCAGAAGAACCACCAGTGGTGTTCACTCACTCAGGCACCCCCTCTGGTCACCAGACTGGAGGTGTGCAAACAGTGGGGGAGAAATGAACAGATACCAAAAAAAAAAAATCAGGACAAAGCAAAACTGACAAAGTGTATTGTCCACCTTTACTCTGAGGTTCCTGCAGCATTATTCCATGGTGGGTCTGCTCCCTCACTTGGTCTTGCCATTTGGTCTCTCCCAAATAGTTGGCTCCGGACTGCCAAGCCCAGCAGATTTTAAAGTATGTGATTTCTTATTTCTGCTACAAGTTCCACTTGATATAAGCATTCAAACTTTCTAAATAGTCCTACCTATGTAGTTCAGAGTTTTGGATCTCTGCCCTGAATCTGCTTCACCTGGTATTCTGTGGTATTGCTGACAGAGAACTTCACTGCATCTCTACCCTATCCACCATCAAGCTTCACCCTCTGTTCCAAATATCTTGGAATAGACAAGAGAGCACCTTCAGCAATGCATCACTTTATTGAAACATTTCAATATTTCATCAAGTTCTGGAGCTTTGTTTATCACCGATACCTTTGGTGCAGCTTGGACTTCTTTCTTCAATACCATTGGTTCTTGATCATATGCTGCATTTTGAAATAGTCGAACATCAACCAATTATTTTTGGTAAAATGACTCGGTGTATTCTTTCTATCTTCTTTTGAAGTATGCTGCATCGTTCCATATTTCCCCCACATAGAATCTTACAATATTGCCATCTGAGGCTTAAATTTTTTCTTCAGTTCTTGCAGCTTGAGAAATATTGAGCATATTCTTCCCTTTTGGTTTTCTAACTCGAGGTCTTTATTATGCTCTCTACTCGCATAACATTCTAAAGTATTTAAGCTTCTTCTACTTAAGTGCAGTTTGTGCCATTCAGATACATAAAGGCTAGACTTTTGCAAATAAATGCACTATGTTTAACATGAAGGAAAAGCCCTATGCTCCCATTAAAATGGTTGTTTTTCACCTATGTACATACAATTGCAATCATTTTACACAATAAATAAGTTCACTTTCTGTTGTTGTTAGGTGCCATGGAGTCAGTACCAACTCATAGTGACAACAGTCAGTACCAACTCTATGCACAACAGAACAAAACACTGCCCAATCCTGGGCCAACCTCATAATTGTTGCCATGCTTGAGCCCGTTACAAAACTGAAAATGTTACAAATGCATGTTGGTGATGAGAAAACCACTGCTTATTTCTAGCTTTCATATACCCAAAGTCAAAAAGGTTTTCAATGTTACCCACATACTTTGTCACATTAAGATGAGAAAATATACATTCTGTGAATGAGAAATTAAATTACAACTGCTTTCAATCAAGTACATGAAAATGGTGATCAACATTTACAGACAATACAGATCATGAGGGTTAATATTAGTTTTAGTATGCGGATTAGTGTTAGAATTGTGGCTAGAGCTAGTTTTAGGGTTAGGGTTGGGGCTTGTATTAGATAGGGTTAGCTTTGGGGATAGGGTTAGGGTTGGGGATAAATTTAGGGTTAAAGCTAAGTTTAGGGTTAGGATTACTTGTATTACAAAGATGGGAATGATCTCCAAACATTGTGTCAGAGAGAAAACAATAAACCATGTCTTTGGTTGACGTGCATGAAATGAAATGTTTTCTCTACCTGCCCTTTGAAATTTCCTGCTCAGCTCTTTATGTCATAATTTCTTCAAGTCTCTTTAGCTGTGGCACTGTTTAATAAAGTACTGGACCACAAAGTCACTTTGAACTGCATGGTTAGTGGTTCAAACTCACCAGTTGCTCCTTGGAAACCGTATACAGAGTTGCTATGAGTTGGAACTGACTCAATGACACTTAACAACAGCAAAACATTCAAGAGTACGTTTCAGAGTTTCAGAGTGTCTTCTGACTTCCATTTCAGTCTTTTCTTTCTTTCATGTTTTATTATAGCCTTTTCCTTTTTTCATGAATGATATTCTTGATATAGTCCCACAACTCTTCTGATCTTAATTTGTTGTTGTCAAGAGTCTTCAAATCGGTTCTGACCTGTAGTGACCCTATATAAAGTTTCCAAGGAGTGGCTGATGAGCTTGATCTACCTAACTGATAGTTCAAATGGACCTTTCAGTCGAGCTCATTAACCTAAAGTGCCACATAGAACTCCTCTGGTCTAAATTCAGATAGGAGAAACTAAAGGTCAAAGTCCTGGTGTGGCACTGTAGGATAAACACTGGACTGTGAACATCAAAGAGAGCACTTTAAACCCACCAGCTGATTCTTGTTGTTGTTGTTATTAGGTGCCAACAAGTGGGTACTAACTCATATCCACTTTATGCACAGCAGACCAAAACACTGCTCGATACTGAGCCAACCTCACTACTGTTGCCATGCTTGAGTCCATTGATGCTGCCACTTGGCCAATCCATCTCATTGGGGGTCTTCCTCTTTTTCTCTGATCCTCAATCTTACCAAACATGATATCCTACTCCAGTGACTAGTCCCTCCTGACAATATGCACAAAGTATGAGAAATGAAGTTTGCCCATCTTGGCCTCCAAGAAGCACTCTGACTGCACTTCTTCCAACACTGATCTATTGGTTCCTTTGGCAGCCCATGGCACTTTCAATAATCTCCTCCAACACCATAACTCAAAAGCATCAATTCTTCTACGGTCTTCCTTATTTACTGTCCAGCTTTCATACTTTGGACACATTGTCCAGAGAGAACAGTTGCTGGAGAAGGATGTCTTGCTGGGTAAGATGGAGGGTCAGAGAAAAAGAGGAAGACACCCAATGAGATGGATTGGCCAGGTGGCAGCATTGATGGACTCAAGAGTGGCAGCGGTAGTGAGGTTGGCCCAGGATCGGACATTGTTTCGTTCTGCTGTGCATGGGGTCACTATGAGTAGGTTCCGACTCGATGGCACCTGACAACAACAACAACAAACCATGTGGTCATCAGATTCAAAATGGCCAACCAGTCCATTTCAGTTCACAAATGCCTAAGCTATCCATGTTTATGCATTCTATTTCATTTTTTTCAAAACTTCCAATTTTCCCAGATTCATACTTCATACATTCCATGTTGCAATTCTCAATGGATGTGTATAGCTGTTTCTCTTCATTGTGAGTTGTACCCCATCAGAAAATGAAGGACCCAAGGGATTTTCTCCCATGGACTTTACTCCATTCGTGTCATCACGGTCAACTCTACTCTGAGGAGGTAGCTTTTCCCCAGTCACATTTTGAGTACCTTCCAATCTGAGGAGCTCATTTTCTGGTACTATATCTGACAGTGTTTCTATGCTATTCATAAGGTTTTCAGTGACTAAATATCCAGAAGTGGTTCATCACTCCTTCTTCCTAGTCTGTCTTCAACTAGAATCTCATCTGAAACCTGCCCACCATGGGTGACCCTGCTGGTATTTAAAATACCGGTGGCATAGCTTTCAGAATCACAGCAACTCACAGCCACCACAGTACGACAAACTGACAGATGAGTGGTGGAGCTGATCCTTGGAAACGCTATATATGGTCCCTATGATTTTGAACTGACTCAATGACACTTAGTAACAGCATACTCAATATGTGGGAGTGCGGTGGCTCTGTAGGATAAGCACTGGACTGCTAACCTGAAGGTCCATGGTTTAGCCTATCAGAAAGATAAGGCTTTCTACTTCCACAAGGATTTACAGCCTCAGAAACCTATACAGGGTAACTGTGAGTCAAATCTGACTCAATGGCACTAAACAACAACCTTCTCGAGGTCATATTTTGACTTCCATGGACTCATTTTAATTTTATTCAGGTTCAGACTGAACTTGCATATGAGCAACTAAATGTCTGCTTCACAATTGGCCCCTGGCCTTGTCTTGGCTGATGATATTGAGATTCTTTGTTGTCTTTTCCCATAGATGTAGTTAATTTGATTCCTATTTGTTCCATCTAGTGAGGTCCATGTACATAGTCACCCATTATGTGTTTGAGCAAAGGTATTTGCAATAAATAAGTGATTGTTCTTGTAAAATTCTATTATGCCATCTCCAGTATCATGTCTATCACCAAGGCCATATTTTCCAACTAATGATCATTCATTCTTGTTTCCATCTTTACCCTTCCAATCACCAGTAATTATTAATGCATCTTGATTGCATGTTTTATCAATTTCTGACTCAAGAAGTTAATAGAATTCTTCAATTAAATAATCATTAGCTTTAGTGTTTGGTGCATAAATTTGAATAACAGTGTTATTAATTGGTCTTCCTTGTAGACATATGGATATTATCCTATCACAGACAGCATTGTACTTCAAGACAGATCTCAAATTGCTCTGTTGACAATGTACACAATATCATTTCTCTTTAGTTTTTCATACCTGGCATAGTAAACAATATAATACTTTGATTCAAAATGGCCAATACCAGTCCATTTCAGCTCACTAATGTCTGTGATATCAATCTTTATGAGTTCCATTTAGTTTTTGATGACTTCCAATTGTCCTAGATTCATACTTTGTACATCTCATGTTCTGATTATTACTGAATGTTTGCAGCTGTTTCTTCTCAATTTGAGTTGTGTTCCACCAGCAAATGAAAGTCTGGAAAGTTTTGTTCCATCCACATCATTAAGGTCAACTCTGCTTAGGCTAGGAAGTTCTTCCTCAGTTATATTTTGAGTGTCTTCCAACCTGAGGGGCTCATATTCCAGCACTGTATCAGTGTTCCACTGGTATTCACAAGACTTTCAGTGGCTACTTCAGAAGTGGTCTATCTCTCTTATTTCCTATTCTGTCTTAGTCTGAAAACTCCACTAAACCTGCCCACCATTGGTGTCCCTGCTAGTATTTAAAATATCAGCCGACAGCAACACATAAGCCACCATAGAATGAAAAACTAACAGAGTTAAGGAGATTATAGTTAGAAGGGCCGTACAAATACAATTCACTGCACCACATGTTCAGACAAGAGAAGGAATTAGCTCATCTTGGAATTTCTGGTCCTGCCTCTACTACAGGAATAGGCTTTGAGGAACCCAGGCCAAGCAGAGGTGAGGGTCCTGGAAACCTCTAATGTTCAGGGCTTTTAGTTGCCTCTTTCCTCTCTCAACTATAAAGGATACCTGGGGAAGGCTGGCCTCCAACAGGTCTCATAAAACTAGGTTAGTGAATTGTGCCGCTAGACCCAATAAAGCAGTCTCGGGTTGGTGTACAGTTAACATGTTTGACTACTATCCAGAAGGTTAGCTATTCAAGTCCACCAAGAGGCTCCTTAGAAGAAAGACTTGGCAATCTAACTCTAAAAATTTAGTCATTGCAAAAACCCTATGAAGCGCAGTTCTACACAGACATACATGGAAGTCAACTCTACAGTCCCTAGATTTTGCTGCATTTTGGTCTTCAAGCAAGGAAGGTCAGATTCTACCCCAGAGTGAGGTGACATCTTTCAGGGCAATGGGTCTGCCCTGGCCTGAGACTCCTGGGCAGATAGGTCTTAGGCTGAGACCAGCCAGGCCTGGGAGAGGAGCTGTCTCCAAGCTAAGCAGGGCAGAGTAATTTCCTGGGAATGCCACCCCCCCACAGTGGCCAATCTTTCTTGCTGCCTCTTTACTCTTCCTCCACAGACTCACCTTTAGGCTCTTATCCCATCCTGGATAATAAAAAACATTGAGGGAAGCAAGGAGGGAGGAAAAAACACTAATAACTATTCATTTGCTCATTCAATAAGTATTTCTTGAGGGCATGCAGGGAGCCAGGCTCTATGCTAGGTGCTGGGGACATAGCAGTGATTAGTATGGATATCGTCCCTGGGGTTAATGCACTGGACTGCAATGTCAATTTGAACTGCAAGGTCAGTGGTTCAAGCTCACCAGCTCCTTGGAAACTCTATACAGGGTCACTATGAGTCACAGCTGACTCCATTGCACTTAACAACAACAATAATCCTTGCCTCAGAAAACTGAGATCCAGTGGGGAGATGGTTGATGAGCATACAGAATGGGATAGATAAGTAATATGATGTCAGGTAGTGAGAATAACTGAAACTAGGATGAAGTGGCAAGAGGAGCACTACTATTTGGGGAGTATATACGAGGTGTCACAATGGAGACCAAGATGGCATGAGGACAGGAGTCACACCAAAGAACAGTGTTCCAGGCATGGGAAAGAGCAGATGCCCAGGCCCTGAATTAGACACAGGCTTACTGCATTAGAATAAAGTAAGGAGGCTTTTGTGGGGATGACACAGAAAGTGGGGCTAGAGAGAGAATGGGGATCAGAACAGGGCCCTAAAAACCGTTCTTTGACTTTGAAGGTGACAGTTTTGAAAAGAGAAGTGAAATTACTTAAATTTTGTTTTTAAAGGGTCAAAACAATTAAAAAATAATAACAACTGACATTTATTGTTGCGATTAAGTGCTGTTGAGTCAATTCCAACCCATGATCCTATGTACAACAGAATGAAACACTGCCTGATCTTGCACCATCCTTAGAATTGCTGCTACAGTTGAGCCCATTGCTACTGCCACTGTGCCAATCTATCTTGTTGGGGGTCTCCCTCTTTTTTGCTGACCCTATATTTTACCAAGCATGATGTCCTTCTCCAGGAACTGGTCCCCCATGACAACATGTCCAAAGTATGAGAAATGACGTCTCACCATCCTGGCTTCTAATGTGCAGTTTGGCTGTACTTCTTCCAGCACAGATTTTGTTCGTCTGGCAGTCCATGCTACTTTCAATACTCTTCTCCATCACCATAGCTCAATTGCATCCATTCTTCTATGATCTTCTTTATTAATTGTCTAACTTTGAACAGGTGCATCTTAGTCCTCAAACTGGTATCTGTGCCATTGAACACTTTTAAAGGTCTTATGCAAGTAGATTTGCCTAATGATTTATCAACTGCTGCTTCCATGAGTGTTGATTGTGGATCCAAGCAAAATGAAGTCTTTGACAACTTCAATCTTTCCTTTATTTATTATGTTATTTATTGGTCCAGTTGTGAGGATTTTTTTTTTTTTTTCTTTACATTGAGGTGCAATCCATAATGAAGGCCATGGTCTTTGATTTTCATCAGTAAGTATTTTACGATATACCAGAATGTTCTTAGAATCAAAGATGGAGAGGTTTTGGCTCACTTACTTTGGGCACATCATCAGGAAAGACCAATTTCTGGAAAAGGACATAATGGTTGGTAAGATAGCGGGTCATCAGATCAAGAGACATACTCAATGAGATGGAATGACTCAATGGCCACAACAATGAACTCAAACATATCAATGATCATTAAGATGGAGAAGGCCCAGGCAACATTCCATGAGTTAGTACCAACTCAATAGCAACTAATAACAACTATATACCAGGTATTATACTCAAGCCTCCTGGTGTGGTGCCGTAAGATCAGTACCAGACTGTGAACCACAAGGTCTGCAGTTCAAACCCCCCAGCTGCTCCTCAGAAACGCTATACAGGGTCACTATGAGTTAGAACTGACTTGATGGCACTTAACAACAATACTCAGTGCTTTGACCACATTATCTTCTTTAATATTAAAATGACTCTGTGAAGCAGTAGGTCCTGTTACCTTGTTCATTTTACAGAAAACCAGACTGAAGTTCAGAAAGATGATAACTGGGAAACCAGGATTTGACTTGATTTCCCAGTTACCAGCTGTTTGACACCAGAGTTATAAGGCATTCCTTGTCTGGAAATTGGGAAGTCTGGGTTCTAATCCTGACTCCCATCAACCTGTCTTGTAACTTAGACAATTTCTGTCTGTTCCTGACACTGCCATAGTATCAGCTCAACCCAAGTGGTGGGAACCCAGGTAGGGCCCAGGGATGAGGTAATCATCACCCTTATTTTACCTTCTATAAAATGGAGGTAATTGAGCTTTCTTTTGGAGTTGCAGAAGGACACCAAGCACAGGGTTCAGACATGGGAATGGGTACAGAGCAGCTACTCAACAGGGTATTATACTGTTAGTTACTCTTCCCTAGAGCTCTGGGGATATGTTCTAGGGATCTGGTGAGACATGCATCAGCCCAATCCAACCATTTGGTCCCATTTTAGTGCTCAGCAGCAAACCTCACTGCAAGGGAAGCAACAGAGTCCTGCTGAGGTAGGAAGGTTGGGTATGCTCAACCAGAGGACAGAGCCAGCCTTGTCCTCTTCCCAAGGTTATTCTCTGCACATGAAGAGAAGGTCCCATGTTCTTATGTAATCAACTTGCTACTATCAAGAAGTTTCCCCCTCTACAAGTATCACCAAATCAGGAGTTACAGCATTAGAAAACGATCCCATCAAGCCAAGCAGCCAGCTTTTATTGGCCAAGTTCTCTTTGTTCATCTAGCATCACAGAACCCACAAAAATCTACAAAAAATTCCTGCTCTTCAAATTCTCTTATGATCCCTGAAATCTAGTGTCTGATCCTGTCTACATTCTGGAGGGAAAATGAAAATCAGGATCAACCCAAAGTTGATTTCTATGAGGTAGAGGTCAGACATATCCCTATTCTACAACGTTCTCACCATTTCTGATGCCAGCGCCCATCCCTCTCAACCCCCATCCCTCTACAAAACATTCTATTTTTGTGCTTGATTCAACAATTCATTGAAATGGCCACAGCAAACTCATAGACCATAATCACAATTGTGTGATTTATTAGAGAAGTAACAGGAACAACTTAGGATCGGGATCAAAGTAAAAAGGATATAACTCACTGGAAGCAAAAAGGATACAACTCACTGATCAGGACAGATTCCAACCAGATGACTCTCGGTTTCTTCTCAGTCATACCCATAAGCAGGCTTTCACTTGGTTGTGCCAGCCAGCAGCCTTTCTCTAGCCCTCTGGGAAAGTGTTAAAGCTCTTTACCTCTGCTGATAGCTACCTGAAGGCATCCCACTCTGTCAGAAATTCCCCTGTCTGAAGGCACTCAATATTTTCTCTCCACTCTGTTGGTTATCAGGCACTAACGCAGCTGTCTGCTGGTCCCATGGTTCTTATTACTCATTTCTCTGCCTTTGGGCTCTGCTGTGGTTGCTGCCATTTCTCATCATCTCATTCTATCTTCAATGTTACAACCATCTCTCTTGGCTCTAGAAGGTTTATACTGCAGTAACCCTAGGTCCAAAAGACACATTCCACTCCAGGCTCTTCTTGATGGTAGTGAAATTCCCCTTGAGCCACTGTGGGATTGGGCCTCATATTCAACTGCAAAATAAGGCTCTCCCAGCCAGACAACAGACAACAGATTGACCAATTTCCTCCATAGATCATAATAACTCAATTTGTATAGTAATTGACCAATACCTGTAAAGTCACTAAGTGGCTTTATGTACACTATTTGCATAACTGTGGCACTGCAGGATAATCACTGGGCTATTAACCACAAGGTCAATGGCTCAAATTCATTAGCTGCTCCTTGGAAAGCCCATACAGGGTTGCTATGAGTTGGAACCAACTTGACTGCACTTAACAATCACAACATATGCATACTATACTAATTCCTTGCAAGACTGTGATCCAGCCAGTAATTTCTGGCAGAATTATAAGCCTAATTATGGAAAATTTCAATTATATTTTAATTCCTTTTTCCACAAACTTATTGAATTCTGCCCTTTAAAAAAAAAAAATTTTTATTGTGATTTGAGTGAAAGTGTACAAGGCAGATCATCAGTTTTACATTCAACAAACCATATACATATACATTTCATTACAATGATTAAAATCCCCTCCATGTACCATCAATTAACAGTATTTCTCTTTATTCATTTTGCTCTTTTTTTTTTTTTCCCTTAAATAAATACTCAGACATATATTATATAATAATTTAAACCACCAAAGGGCACATTCTGCAAGCCTGCCTCCTGGCCACCAACTCTCAGTCCCTTTCTTTCTATGAATCTAGAGTCCTTAGCTGCTCCCTCTCTCCATGTCCCCATCTCTGCTCCATCTCTGGTTTCGCTGCTTCTCTCAATAGGGTCCCACATTCTGCTTGTACTCTTCTCCCTTGGTGGTCCTGGGGTCCTCTGTTTCTGGACTGTAAGATTAACTATTCCCCCATCTTTGTCTCAAAACTTCTACCTTCACAATAGTGACAGCTGCAATTAGTCATGATAACAATTGCTCACTATTGAATCATAAAAATCTTATCCCCATCTCTTTTCACCAGACCCATCTAGACAAGATGAAAACTATTCAGTGGGGACGCTATCTTCCCCACACACTCTTAAACTAAATTCTTTCTTGAAACCGTGTAAGCCAGTCACTTCGTGCCTTTATCGTTCCCTCATTTTAGGTAGCCAGTGTCTACTCTATATACAGAGGGTATAGGATTGATACTTGATGTGAAGATTCCTTCCCTCTCTGTTGGTATTTTGAGCTACTACATCCATGAGTATAGGTCAAGTTTACCGAATTGCAGCAATTGACTCTCGTTTCTTTTATCAATTTTTTTTTTTTTCTTCTTCCTCCTGTCAAGTTCTGATTATCAAGCCATCGAGGCTAGGTCAAATGGGTACTACCTGCAAGTTTGGGTGTTCTTGTGCATCTCCCCTCACTTCATATCAGCTGGATGATTCTCTCTCAGCTCTAGCCCTCCATGTCTATGCCCTTGTCCATGGGCTAAGGTGTCCCCAGGTCTCACCATACTTTGGACCAACCAGCTCTTCCTCTTCTCTCTCTCATCTCCAGGTCAATGGGAATCTATGGAATGTGGCTGAACTCAGCCCATTTCTTCATTGCTGCCTATCCCCCTTTTCCATTCACCAATAAACTAATGTGGTAGCCAGCAAGCTTACATGCTTGCTCATGCATTCCCTTTGAGTTTCAGTGTTGGAGGGGGGTTTGTCCTGAAGGGACTTGATTGCTTGTCTTGATGGATTCCTGATGAACAACTTGCTTATTCTTGTAGCAGCCAATCATATTGTCATTTTTGTTTGGGGGTTTTCCTGATGATCTTTCTTTGAAGATGTTTCTTTTGTTGCTCTAGCTGTTCCAGCCTGGTCTGCTTGTCTTTTCTAGTGGGAATGTCCCACCTCAGAAGGGCTCAGGATTCCACCTAAGGTCTTATACACTGCAAAGTCTCCACAAGAGGCCTATATCATTGGGCAAGTTCTAGAACCCCTTTTAGGTATTCTAATCAGTTATAGGCTGAAGATGGGCGTACAGGCTTTCTCTAATTATGTTTCCGAACATTCCTTTCTATCCTATTCAAGTATTTATTTTACAACAGTAGACAAGGGAAACCAATGTTCATGACAGTCAAGCATCTTAGTATTATTTCCCCTCTTCAGACTATGCCTCAATCCCTGTATCACAGAGCCCTGTTGTTCCAAGGTTAAGCATCATCACTATTTACCTATGACCCATTTAGCCCATGCAAACCTGTCTCAGTGTTCCCCTATCTACTTTGTTCTTCCACTCCCGCCCCCTTCTTGTATATTGCCCTCATCAACACCTGAACTATGATGTTTCTAACCCCTACCCTGTGCTTTACCATTGCCTTCCTCCACTTCCCCCAAACCCTTCGACCCCAACCCCACTGGTAACCAACAAAGAATTTTTGTTTCCTTTTAGTATGGGTATCTTTTCTTAAATTTTTTACAATAATGGTCTTATGTAATATTTGTCCTTTTGTGACTGACTAATTTCACTCAGCATAATGTCCTCGAGGTTCATCCATGTTATGTGGTGGCTTGCAGCTTCCTTGTTATTCTTCAAGGTAGCATAATATTCCATTGTGTGTATGTATCAATGTTTGTTTATCCATTCTTCTATTGATAGGCACTTAGGCTGTCTCCATCTATTTGTTTTTGTGAGTAGTGCTGCTATGACCATTGGTGTGCATATATCCACTAGTGTTATGGCTCGTATTTCTAGTGGATGTATACCAAGTAGAGGAATTGCTGGATCATAAGGTTTTCTATTTACAACTTTCTGAGGAAGTGCCATACTGTTTTCCAGAGTGGTTGGGCCATTTGGCATTCCCACAAGCAATGTAAGAGGGTCCCAGTCTGTTTTCCAGAGTGGTTGGGCCATTTGGCATTCCCACAAGCAATGTAAGAGGGTCCCAGTCTCTCCACATCTTTGCCAGCATTTATTGTCCTCTGTTTTTTTTGAATTCGCTATTATTTCTGGTGTGAGATGATATCTGATTGTTGTTTTGATTTGCATCGCTCTGTTGAATTGCATATCCCATTAGCCATTGTTGTTGTTGTTATGTGCTGTGGAGTTGGTTCCGACTCATAGCAATCCTGTACAGGTTTCTGAGGCTATAAATCTTTACGGGAGCAGAAAGCCTCATCTTTCTCCTGCGGAACAGATGGTAGTTTCGAACTGCTGATCTTAAGATTCGAAGCCCGATATGTAACCACTACACTACCAAAGCTCCTTAGAGAGCTGGGGGGGGGGGGGGTGTGCAGGATAGTAGTTTCCTATAGATTTTAGAAATTAGTACCTTGTCGGGTGCATCGTTGCAAAAGAGTTTTTCCCATTCTTTGGGTTCCCTTTTTACTCTTTGGTGAAATCTTTTGATGCACATAAGTTTTTAATTTTTAGTATGTCCCAATCATCTATTTTGTCTACTTTTGTTTGTGTCATCTATTTTGTCTACTTTTGAAGCAACTGACTGCAAAACCGTTTGAACTGTACGGTCGGCAGTTCAAGTTCACCAGCTGCTCCTCAGAAACCCTATGCAGGATCTCTATGGGTTAGAACTGATTCGAAGGCACTTAACAACAACAAAATGCTAATTGGGCAAGGAGCTCTGGTAGGGTAGTGGTTACAAGTCGGGCCAACCTTACAGTCAGCAGTTCGAAACTACCAGCAGTTCCATGGGAGAAAGATGAGGCTTTCTTCTCCCATAAAGATTACAGCTTTGAAAACCCTATACAGAGTCGCTGTGAGTTGAAACCGACTCCATGACCCACCACTACCATGCTAATTGGATTTAAGATGGATTCCACTGCAAAAGCCTCTAGTAAGGGCAAACAGAAATTATTCTGGGATTTGAGCATATATGATTCTTTGGGACAATAGTTCAGACCCCATTCAAGGGATGGCATTCTCCTCTGCCCCAGTAGAAATTTTGTCCTTTAATGTTATGCCTAGGGCACTAGGTAAACCAGTCCTACATATAAAATATCTCACAAGGAAGCAAAAGTATAGAATTTTTATGGTTGGTCTTCCTTAATGGCAAAACCCATAAAATAAAGAATTTCAATGGGTGGTCCTAATTAATGGCCTGTCCCAGGATGTGGCTGCTCATGCACATGTTCCCTGGGCATGTGCATCTTTATAATTGCTCAAACAAGGAAGCAAATAGGCTTCAATATTTCTCAGTATTTCAGTCAATAAGTGGCTCATGTTTGATCCTGATTTCTGAATCCCCCTTCCTCCATCTCACCTCCCCCTTGAGAGATTTCACACCCTTAATTCCTTATGGGAATATGGACAGAGAATTATTTTCTTCATTATTTTTTTCATGATGAATTGGGGGTGATCATATTTCCTATAGACACAGTAGAAATCTTGCACAAGCTGCTCTAAAATTTTGTATACCTCCAGGGCCTCTTCTTTTGGGATAGGTTGGAAACCTTGCAGAAGACTACTAGCTTAATTTGAAACTGCTGCAATCTCAAAGATACAAACTTAACTAGTAAATTGAATATGCATGGGCCAAAGATTAATAGCAAAAAAGGCCACTAAGGGTCTCGAAAAAAGCAGGAACCAGATCTCATGATTTGGTTCCATATACTCTGGCTCATCCGGGACTTGCCTATCTTTTCCATTGCACAATGTGTAAGGGCCTAATCTCAATTCCACTCCAGGTATAACAAGTGGTAGGCAAGTCACACATTCTAATCTGTTCTATCAGAAAATAGTCTAATGCTATTTGGTGGTCTGTAGCCATGCTGGCTAAGGAGCTCTGGTAGCGTAGTGGTTACGATCGGGCTGCTAATCTCAGGGTCAGCAGTTCAAAACTACCAGTTGCTCCACAGGAGAAAGACGAGGCTTTCTGCTCCCATAAAGATTTACAGCCTTGGAAACCCTGTACAGGGTCGCTATGAGTCGGAACCAACTCCATAGCACATAATCATCTCCAACAACAACCATGTTGGCTAGGGAATAGGATAAAAATGGGCTTGACCATCTTCAGCTGTGTGTTGGCTGGTCAGACCTTATAACAGCAGGGACAAAATAATTGCTTCCCAATAGAGGCTGTGGGCTCAGAAGAGCAGAGATAGGCAAGGAAGAGACTGCCCAGAATTATTCCTCCTACAATAAGCTCTATGAAGCATTATTTACCTAGACCTTCCCCAGGTTCACAGATATATTTATGTCCTTCAGTAAGTGTATCTTCGTCAGGCTTTCTATGGAACCCAATGATTTGTGAGTAGGCCTGAGTTTTAGGTAAAACAGTGAAGGCAGCTCCCATGTCTAATAAAAATTCAGTTTCCTTACTTCAGTTTCCTTACTTTCCACCTGGAGAGTAAGTAACCCGAGGCTCTGCTGTGGAGACAGCAGTGATCATCTGGTTGGGAACTGAGAAAATCTCCAGGCCCTGTCAATGGGGCTACTTTTCCTCCTCCGAGGATAAGTACATCAGATATAGTGAGGCTTTCCCATGACAACCTCAGGAGGAAATCAACTTGGCGAACTGCTTTGGAACACTCGGGACACTCCTCCTTTCAATGGCCTTTCCTTAACACTGAGCTGGCTCAATACTCACTGGCTGATGAGGAAACTCCCATTTGGGGTCTTGTAGGGAGTCCTGGTGTGGTGCTGTGGACGGCAAGGTTAGTTTGAACTGCAAGATCAGCAGTTCAAGCTCATCAGCCATTCCTTGGAAACCCTATGAGTCACTATGACTCAGAACCGACTCGATGACACTTACCAATAACTACAGAGTTACCATGAAGTGGGCCTTGGAATGTCACAATCAATAACTGGCATTTTCATTTAGCGTAGTGGTTACGAATCGGACTGCGAGCCGCAAGCTCAGCAGTTCGGAACTACCAGCTGTTCCATGGGAGAAAGATGAGGCATTCTGCTCCCGTAAAGGTTTACAGCCTCGGAAACCCTGTACAGGGTCGCTGTGAGTCGGCACCGACTCCACGGCAAACAACAACAACAGGGAGTCCTGGTGTGGTGCTGTGGACAGCAAGGTTGGTTTGAACTGCAAGATCAGCAGTGCAAGCTCACCAGCCATTCCTTGGAAACCCTATGAGTCACTATGACTCGGAAGCGACTCGATGACACTTACCAATAGCTACAGGGTTACCATGAAGTGGGCCTTGGAGTGCCATAATCAATAACTGGCATTTTCATTTTATGTTTAGATGCCAGCTCTCTGGTTAAAGACCTCAAAAGTTCCTCAAAGAGTTGTGAGAATAGAGTCTGTAGCCCTGCCTCTATCTTTTGTAACCTCTTTCTGCAGACTGAGTAATAAAATGTATAGATATTCAAGTTTTTCTTTCTTATAGAAAATTTACTTTAAAAATGTATGCTGTGCACCCTTTGGAGATGTAATTTATTATATATGCCTGAGTGGGGTTTTTTGTTTGTGTGTTTTTTTAAAAAAGCTAAAGTGGATAAAGAGAAATACTTTTAACTGATGGTATATGGAGGGGATTATAATCAATGTAATGAAATAAGTTTTATGAATTGTTGAATGTGAAACTGATGATGTGCCCTGTAAACTTTCACTCAATCCACAAGAAAAACCTTAAATTAAAAAAAAAAATGTATTCTGCCAAGGGGATGATCCCTAAACTACTCAGCTGTTGACCAATTTTTTAAACTGAAAATGAAAAAAACCTAATAGGGTCATAGTTGTTGTTGTTGTTAATTACTGTCAAATCATTTCAGACTTATAGTGCTTCTGGATAGGGTTTCTGAGAAGCAGCTGGTGGTTCAAACTGACTTGTGGTCCAGTGCTTATCCTACAGTACCACACTGTAAATGATAAAACCTAAAAAGGTCATCATTAGCCTATAATAACATTCTTTAACAGTCCAAATAAAATCAATTTTAAAGCTTTAAATAGAAATAGCTCTAAATGTATGTGATTAATATTTTTCTGGAAAACTTTAGATATAATGTATTAACATTTTTGAAATAATATTTTCTATATAAATATTTGAATTGGCTTTATGGAAAAAACAATGGCTTTTTGTGCTGTTAAATTCAAAAGAAACAATGTTGTGACCAAGTTTAATGACCAAAACTTTAGATTAATAAAATTATGGCAGTGTACTATATGTCTGCTGTTCAATATCTGGCAAAAAATAAAACAACAACAAAGTAAAGGAACCCCAACATGAAATTTTAATCTAATAAGAGTTGAAAACCTTTCCCATTAAATAAAATCTTTTTTAGTGCATTTTTAAAACATAGGGAACCCAGCTTGTTTTTGCATACATTAATTATTGGGTATTATGAATCATAACTGAAAAACTGTCAACTAAGATACAATCTGGGATATTTGTCCAATTATAGTCTTATACACACTTAATTAAGCCTATATTAAAGCCAGAACAAAACCAGATCATTCCTGGGTTTCAAAAACTCAGAAATACGTACAAGGAGATTCTAATCAAACAACAGTCTCCCAGAGGATATATTACAGTTTTTCTATTCTAGCATATTGAACCAGAATAAAACCAGAACCAGAATCAGAAGTAAAATACAGAAAGAGATTTTCAAGAACTGGGTACGTTTTTTAAATGAAAACCTTGAACATCAGAAGAGCCTAGAAAAAGACTAAAAAAATATTTTTTTAACTTTTTATTGTGAATTGAGTGATAGTTTACATGGGAGAACATTGGTTTTGCACTCAACCAATCATATTTTGTTTCAGTGCAATGATTACAATCCTCTCCATATACCATCGGTTAACAGTATTTGCCTCTATTCCCTCGTTTTTGTTTTGATGTACACAAAAACACACAGGAATATATAATTGTTTAAACCAAAGGGCACAGACAACCCAACCCCTTGTCTGCCAGCACACAGTCTTTCTCTTTCCATGAGTCTAGAGTCCTCAGATGCTCTATCTCTCCATGCCATCACCTCTGCCTCCATTTCTGGTGTCATTAAATCTCTGGTTAAGATCCCACATTCTGCCCATGCTCTTCTCTCTTGATGGTCCTAAAATGATCCTGTTCCTGGAATGTAAGATAAACTACTCTCCCCTTTTTGTTACACAACTTCTACCTTTAGAGTTGTGATAATTGTAATTAGTCATAATAACAATTACTCACTATTGAATCAAAAGAACCCTATCCCATCTCCTTTCACCAGACTCATCTAGATAAGATGAAAACTATTCAGTGGGGATTCTATCTTCCCTCACTTGCTCTGAAACTAAATTCCCTCTTGATAACTTGTAAGCCAGCCACTTTGTGCCTTTATAGTTGCACCCACACACACATACCCTGCATTTTAGGTACCAGCATCTAAGTTGCCCATACCTATCAACCCTGTGTACTGAGGGGATAGGCTTGATCCTTGATGTGAAGACTCCTTCCCTCTCAGTTGGTATTTTGAGCTACTACATCCATAAGTAAAGGTCAAGTTTATCAATGTTGGGGTCCCACCTCGACAGAAGAGTGGTTGCACGAAGTAGGGAGATCTGGCGGCGAAGGAGAAAGACAAAACAGACACAAAGAAGACAGACACACAAATTTGATGCAAGCTGACAGGCAGGCTGGTCTGCAAACATTGCATTGCCTTGCATTGCATTGCATGCAGCACTCACTCTACCTCAGTCTTTTATGTTCCTTTTTCAGGGAAGGATTTTTCACAAAGGAAGGA
This sequence comes from Chrysochloris asiatica, assembly GCF_000296735.1. NCBI lineage: Eukaryota > Metazoa > Chordata > Mammalia > Afrosoricida > Chrysochloridae > Chrysochloris > Chrysochloris asiatica. Next base: position 1,460,969 of record NW_006408940.1, on the reverse strand, counting down.
CATAATTATTCAGATAAGATTAATCATTCAAAACAGGACACAATAATTCACAGGAACAAATTTTAAAATATACATCACAATTGTCTCAAGGATATTAACATACTTTTAGCACTTAATCTCTAATGGGTAAAGGTGAAAAAGATTTAAAAGGTCATAGAAGGCTTAAAATAAGGTTTTTGAAGGGAGTCAAGCTGTCTTTGTATACTTTGCAAACAAAAGCTCATACTTTTGTTTGTGAGCAAGATCTCAAATACTTGGCTTCATTTATCAACTAATAATTCTT
>NW_006408940.1:1457620-1460481 GCF_000296735.1 Chrysochloris asiatica | reverse complement strand
GTTCCTGGCCTTTCTGAGTCCTCTGAGGAGACTTTTTACTGTCTCGGCTTTAGAGGGGTTTTGGTCCCATTGTTGTATATGGACATCAAAAGCTCATGCTTCAAGTTAATATCAAGATGCAGTTCTGACATGCATCCCAGGTGGCTATTGCTTGTTCCTCAAAAAGATTTGTTCCCAGGACCCTACGCACTGTCAACACACTGGAGACATTAAGAAAGGCACATAAGAAACCATTTTCTTAGAAGCTACAATTACTGAAGTTGGAAGCATAGAATGAACAATAAGACCAAAGAAAATTATACAGAGGTAGCCCACCAGTGAGTTCGCAAAAACCGATGAACCCGGGACTTCAGGGGGTCACTTCCTTGGCCCTCAGGGTCCATGGCTCACAATCCTGAGGAGGGCCTCGGGGTTGGATTTTCATCCATCTTGTCACAAGGCCATAGCTTCTCAGTGCTTGCGTATGTCGTCCCTGACACATCAAATTGTAGCAATTTACACTTTCTTCCTGTATCAAACTTCCTTATCTTTCTCTATTCAAATTCTGAAAATCAAGTCAACCAAGCTAGGTCAGAAGTCCCCAGGTCTTGCAATACTACTGGTTAACCAGGTTTTAATCCAGGTGGACAGGAGTCTGTTGAACATGGTTGGACTTAGCTCATAAATTCATTGCTGTTTTCCCCCCACTTCCCCTTATCAGTAGACCAGTGTGGTCACCAGCAAGATCATATGACTGCTTGAGTATTCCCCTTGAGTCTCGGTCTTAGAAGGGGGTTTGCCCTAAGGGGACCTGACCACTTGCCTTGATGGCTCTCCATCAAACAACTTACTTGTTCTTGTGGTAGTCAGTCAGACTGCCATTATTATTTTGGATTTTTCCTGCTAGTCTTTCTTTCAAGAAGTATCCTCTGTTCTTCTAGCAGATCCAGGCTGGTCGGCTTGTCCTTTCAACTGGAAATTTCCCACCTCAGTAGATTCTGGATGTAGATCCGGTTTCCATCTAGCATCTTATGCAATGCAAAAGTTCTGCAGGAAGTCTCCTTCACTGGGCAAGTAGTAGCCCCATTTTAGGTATTCCAATCAGTTATAGGCTGAATATGGACTTACAAGCTTTCTATGGTGATGTTTCTGGCTATTCCACTCTCCGAGTCTCAAGTGTCTATTTTACAATGGAAACAAGGGAAAGGAATATTTAAAAGACAGCCAACTATCTTACTATTATTTCCCTGTTTTACCCATTCAAACCATGCCACAATCTCTGTATCGCGGAGCCCTGTTGTTCCAAGGTTGAGCATACAACACTATTTACCTCTGTCCCACTTAGCCCTTCCAAACCTGCCTAAATGTTCTCCCTTCTGCCATGTTCTTCCATTCCTCTCCCCCTCCTTATGTATTGCTCCTGACCCCCAGCACCCAAACTATCCTGTGTCCATTCCCTACCCTGTCCTCCACCTTCCCCTCCCTACTCTCGCCCCAACCCCTACACCCTGATAACCAACAAATAATTTTTCCCCCTTTTACTGTGGGTAGTTTTTCTTTATCTTTTACGATAATGGTCTTATGCAGTGTTTCTCCTTTTGTGACTGACTAATTTCACTCAGCATAATATCCTCAAGGTTCATCCATGTTATGTGGTGGCTCGAAGCTTCCCTGTTAGTGTTAAAGGTAGTATACGATTGTATGTATGCACCAAAGTTTGTTTATCCATTCTTTCATTGATAGGAACTTAGGTTGACTCTATCTTTTTGCTATTGCAAATAGTCCTGCTATGAACATTGGTGTGTATATATCTACTCGTGTTATGACTTGTATTTCAAGTAGAAAAACTGCTGGATTATAAGGTATTTCTACTTCCAACTATCTGAGGAAGCACCATACTGTTTTCCAGAGTGGTTGGACCATTTTGCAATCCCACCCTCAAGGTAATAGGGTTCCACTTTCTCCACATCCTCACCAGCATTTATTGTCCTCTTTTTTTTTTTTTTTTTTAAGTTTTACATATTGTGTAAATTCACATATTGTGAATTATGTGCATTTACATGGGAGAACATCAGGTTTAAATTCATTCTATCGTATTTCATTTCATTGCAATGATTACAATCCACTCCATGCATCACCAAATAACCAAAGGGTACACCCACAGGCCCGCTGCCCCTCCACCCCAGCTACCAGCACACAGCCCCTCTCACTCGCTGAATCCAGTGTCCCCAGCCACTCCATCTGTCCACGTCATCATCTCAGTCTCCATCCCTTGCGTCACTGCCTCTCTCGGTAGGGTCCCACTCTCCGCTCTTCAAACTTGATGGTCCCAGGGACCTCCACTCCTGAACTGCAAAATCAATCACTACCCTCCTTTTGTCAAAACCCATCTATCTCTACATTACCGACCTTCACAGTCAGTCTTAATGGCAATTATTCACTATTGTACCACAAGAGTCTTACCCCCATTTCCTTTTGCCAGCCTGGTCCCAACAGATTGGAAATCATTCAGTGGAGGTTCTACCTACCCCTGCCCCATCTGTAACTAGGCTCCATCTTGAAAGCTTTTAAGCCAGTCACTTCTTGACTTTATAGACCCCCTCCAGTTTTGGTAGCCAATGTCTAAGTTGGCCATCCCTGTCAACCCTGCATACCGAGGGGTGGGAGTGATCCTTGCTGGAAAGATTTGTTCCCATTTTTGAGCTACTACATTCATAAGTATAAGGTCTCTGGTAGTGTAGTGGTTATTCTCAATGGAGAGAAATTGAACGCCTTCCCTCTGCGAACAGGAACCAGACAAGGATGCCCTCTGTCACCCCTTCTATTCAATATTGTGCTTGAAGTCTTAGCAAGAGCTATACGGCAAGACAGGGAAATTAAAG
>NW_006408940.1:1411061-1452844 GCF_000296735.1 Chrysochloris asiatica | reverse complement strand
TTTTAATTTTTAGTATGTCCCTATCATCTATTTTGTCTACTTTTGTTTGTGTAATTTTCATAATGTTTGGTAGTCTGTGTATGCCCTGAATTAGAGCCTTCACATTTGTCCCTATTTTTTCATTGATGACTTTCATAATTTTGGGATTTACATTTAGGTCTTTAATCCATGCTGAGTTGGTTTTTGTATAGGGTGTGAGGAAAAGGTCTTATTTCAATATTTTGCATATCGCTTTCCAGTTCTACCAGCACCATCTGTTAAAGAGACTATCTTCTCTCCATACAATATACATATGCAATTTGTTAAAAATCAGTTGGCTGTATGTATATGGGTTAATTCTGGGTTCTGGATTCCATTCCATTGATCAATGTATCTTTCATTGTACCAGGACCAGACTATTTTGACCACTGTAGCCGTGTAGTACATTTTGAAATCGGGGAGTGAGAGGCCTCCAACCTTGTTCTTCTTCTTAAGCAGTACTTTGCTTACCCAGGGTCTCTTTCCTTTCCATATAAAGTTTGTAATTGTCTTTTCATCCTTTTGAAGAATGTTGTTGCAATCTGGATTGGGATTGCATTATATGTGTAAATTGCTTTGGGTAGTATGACATTTTCACAATGTTGAGTCTTCCTATCCAGGAAAATGGTATGTTCTTCCACTTCTGTAAGTCTCTTTTGGTTTCTCGTAGTAGTGTTTTATAATTTTCTTTGTCCTTCATTTCTCTGGTTATGTTTATTCCTAAATATTTCATCCTTTGAGCAGCTATTGTAAATGGTATTTCTTTCCTAATGTCTTTTTCAGCATTCTTATTGTTACTATAGAGGGATTCAACTGATTTTTATATGTTGATCATATACCCTGCCACTTTGCTGAATCTTACAATTATGTCTAGTAGCTCTTTTATTGAGTCTTTGGGGTTTTCTACGTATAGGATCATATTATCTGCATATATAGAGAGTTTTATTTCTTCTATGCCAATTTGGATGCTTTTAATTTCCCTATCTTGACATATAGCTCTGGCTAAGACTTACAAAACAATATTGAATAGGAATGATAACATACGGTATCATTGTCTGGTTCTCGTTCACAGAGGGAAGGCTTTCAGCTTCTCTCCATTGAGTGATGTAGTCTATTGGTTTTGTATATATGCTCTTAATTATTTTGAGGAATTTCCCCTCAATTCCTACTTTGTTGAGTGTTTTTATCATGAATGGATGTTGGATTTTGTCAAATGATTTTTCTGCATCAATCTTTATGATCATGTGGTTCTTTTCCTTTTTCTTATTTATATGGTGGATTACATTGATCATTTTTTCTAATGTTGAAACTTGCTTGCATCCCTTTTATGAAATCCACCTGGTGATGATGTAGTATTTTCTTGATATGGTGCTGGATCCTGTTGGCTAGGGTTTTCTTGAGAATTTTTGCATCTATGTTCATTTGGGATATTGGTCTATAATTTTCTTTCTTAATGATGTCCTTCCCTGGTTTTGGTATGAGGTTTAAAAGTATTAGGAAGTTTTCCATCCTTTTCTATATTCTGGAATAATTTGAGTAGAATTGGTGACAGCTCTTCCCCAAATGTTTGGTAGAAATCACCAGTGAAGCCATCTGGGCCTGGACTTCTTTTGGTTGGGACTTTTTTTGATGACCTGATCAATTTCTTCTTTTGTTATGGATCTGTTCAAGTTTTCTACTTCACTCTGTGTAAGTTTTGGTAGGTTGTGGTTATCTAAATATGTATCCATTTCTTCTAAGTTTTTTTTTGTTGTTGTTGTTGGAGTACAACTCTTCATAGTATTCTATTATTATCCTTTGGATTTCCTTTGGTTCCCTGTGACATCTCCCAGGTGATTTCTATTGCGAGTTATTTGTGTCTTCTCCCTCTTTTTTTCCGTTAGGTTTGCCAATGGTTTGTCAATTTTGTTAATCCTTTTAAAGAACCAGCTTCTTGTCCTGTTGATTCTTTCTATAGATTTTCTGTTTTTAATCTTATTTATTTCTGCTCTTATCTTTATTATTTCTTTTCTTTTGGTGAATGTAGGTTCCCTCTGTTGGTCAGTTTCTAATTGTTGCAGATGCTGTGTTAATGTGTTAATTTTAGTTCTTTCTTCTTTTTGGATGTGCACATTTATCACAATAAATTGTCCTCTCAGCACCGCTTTCGCTGTGTCCCAAAGATTTGGTATGTTGTGTTTTCACTCCAGTTTGTTTCTAGGAACTTTTTTAAATTCACATTTAATTTCTTCTTTTACCCAGTCACTTTTCAGCAGGGTGTTGTTTAGTTTCCATGTATTCATGTTTATTTCTTTAGTCTACTTGTTGTTGATTTCTAGTTTCAGGGCATTGTGGTCTGAAAACATTCTCTGTAGTATTTTGTTGTTTGCAAATTTATGGAGGCTTGCTTTGTGACCTAACACATGGTCAATTCTGGAGAATGTTCCAGGTGCACTGGAGAAGAAAGTATATTGTGCTGTTTGTTGGCTTGAATGTTCTGTACACGTCTATGAGGCCAAGTTGGTTGATTGTGCTGTTTAGTTCCTCTGTAACTTTGTCAGATTTCTTTCTGGTTGTTCTGCCCCCTTTTGAAAGTGGTGTATTAAAATCTCCCACTATAATTGTAGATTTATATATTTTTTTCTTCAATTCTAGTAAAGTTTGCTTCATATATCTTAGTGTTCTTTCATTGGGAGTGTGGATATTTATTATGGTTATATCGTCTTGCTCATTTGACCCTTTGGTCATGAGACAGTGTCCTTCTTTGTCTCTTATGCTGGTTTTTGTCTTAAAGTTTACTTTATCAGAGATTAGAATTGCCACCTCTGTGTGTTTGTTGTTGCACTTAGCTTGGTATATTTTTTTCCATCCTTTGACTTTTAGCCCATTTTTGTCTTTGTGTGTAAGCTGTGCCTCTTGCAGGCAGCATGTTGAAGCGTCTTGTTTTCTTATCCATTCTGCCACTCTCTGTCTCTTCACTGGTGCATCCAATCCATTGACATTCAATGTAATTATCGATAGGTATGAAATAATTGCTGCCATTATATTAATTTTTGGTAGTGCTGTTCATTGCTTTGTTCTGTATGCCTTCTTGTGCTGACTTTGTGTTTTTTGTGCTATTTCTTGTGGGTTACTTCTTGGATTTCGTGTTTGCTTGTTTTGCATGGAGGTTCATTTTCATGGTAAGCTGTGAAATATTAACTATCTCTGGGGTTGCCTTATAGCCTATTAACTTTTCTATCCATTTAAGAGAATCTAAAAAAAAGAAAAGAAAAGAGAATCTATTGTATCCTGTTATTTACCTGATATCCTCACCCCCTGGTCTCTGTTCCTACATTTAACCCTTCTTTGACATTGATATTGTTTTGATCCTTGGGTGACCTCCCAGCTCCTTTGAATTCGTTGTAGTTTTGTTCTGTTCTGAACTCTGCTGTCTGTTGACTGAGTTTCAGGTGGTGTTGCCATGCCTGTCAATCTCTGGTTGTTGTGTGATCTTGTTGGTTTTCAGTCTAAAGAACTCCCTTTAGGATGTTTTGAAGTGCTGGATTGGTTTTGACAAAAACTTAGATTCTGTTTATCCTGGAATGTTTTGATTGCACCATCATATTTGATTGATAATCTTGCTGGATAGATGATTCTTGGTTGACAGGTTTTTCTTTTAGGGTTTTGTGTATGTCTCCCCATTGCCTTTTTGCCTGCATAGTTTCTGCTGAGAAGTCAGAGCTTAATCTGATTTGCTTGCTTTTGTAAGTGATACTTCTCTTCTCCCTGGCTACTTTTAGGATTCTTTCCTTGTCTTTGATTTTGGAGAGCTTGATTATTATGTGGCTTGGTGACTTTCTTTGGGGGTCTGTCCTTCCTGGGGTACATTCAGCTTCTTGAATGTTTTATCTTCTCATCTTTCAAGATGTTAGGGAAATTTTCTTCCAGAAGCTCTTCAACTATCTCCTCTGTGGATTTCTCTGATTCTTACTGTTCCAGAATGCCAATAATTCTTAAGTTGCTACTCTTTATGTTATCTAGCAGGAATCTTAGATTCTCTTCTGATTTTTTAAATCCTTTTTTCATTTTGATCTTCCATCTTAGCAGTATTGAGAGATTTGTCTTTTAGCTTGCTAGTTCTGGCTTCTCTCTCTCTATTCTGCTTCTTTCCCCTTTCAGTGTATTGTCCATTTCTGATATTTTATTATTAATCATGGACCTCTTTTTTGCAGGTTTTGAATTGTTTCCAATGCTGTATTGATCTTGTTTGATTGCGCTTGTAGTACTTTCCTGACTTCTTCCTTATTTTCCTCCACCCCTTTTCAGAGCATTTGAATTTGTTTCCATTATCATTTTCTGAATTCCTTCTCAGGCAAATCCAAAACCTGCTCCTCCTCTTCTGGAAAGCCTTTGTCTCCAGTTCATTTGTCTCAGTTACTCTTTTCTTGTTTTGGACATGTTTTCAGAGCTTTTATTGTGTTTTGTTGGTCATTTCCAATAGTTATGTGAGCTTTTAATACTTAACGGATGTTTTTGCTGTGTTGTTAAGCTTTCTGGGTGTCTCATGGTGGATATGATGAGACAGGCTTCCATTTTCTCATGTAATGCTTAGCAGCTCTTATTGGCTCTTGTCTCAATGGAGGAGTATTATGGGGTATAATTTGGCTATATGGCCACAATTGCCATCTCTTCTTGGGTAAAGTAAGAAGAGAAATCTCCCTCCTCCAGGAAAAATGTGCGATCAAAAGGACCAAAAGCAGAAGCAATATAAAAGCAGAGACAAAAACCACCAGTTTGAAACAAAAATAAAACTGTGGCTGACTGGCCAGTCGCCTTGCTACACAGGCAGTTTCTGTGCACCATACAAGCCTGCAGTACTGGGTGGTGGTGTCCACTTGCTCAGGCCCTTCCTCTAGCCACCACCGTAGAGGTGCACAGATAGATATTGAGAAGTTAATGGGAGAAAGATTTTCTGTTATTTTTGTCTCTGAAGGTCAGTTAGGTATCTGCATGTGCACAGCATAATTCTTGAAATAGTTGTGTCTTTTTATGTTGGGGTTTTACAGATTGTTCATATGGTTTGTCTGTCAGGCCAAACCTGCTCTTTTTCTTTCTGGGTAGGCAGGGGCTAATTGTCCCACACAAGTTAACTTTAGGGTTGGGACCCACAGGAAGAAGTCAAAAGCAGCAGCCAAAAAATTTGCCCTTGGACCGATGGGGTTCTTTCTCTCTGTTCCGTTGGAAAGCTGTGGTCTCAACCCTGGACCTTTTTGTGTGTGCACACCCACCCGTCTGAAGGCATCTGGAATGGGCAAAGAAGGCACGACAGAGAAGAAGAGGAAAAAATGTGTAAAATCCCTCCACACCTCCTTTTGCATATGTCACTGCGCTGCTTTTAGTGGAGGTTCACTGTGCTGGTCTGGCTGTAGTCCCGCCCTCTGACCTTGACCCTGGCGGGATGTCAGCAGAAGGAGTCCTGTGTCTTGACTGGTTCCTAAATCGCAATATTTTCCTTTATACCATGATTTTTCCACTATTGGTTGTGGGAAACTGATGTCCTGTACCTTATGCTAGATCCAGAGCTCTGGTGCTGTTCTGTGAAAGCAGCTTCTCTGGGTTTTCAGCCCCTCCCCCATGGAGCCTGTCCTACCTAACTCTGCTCTGCTGCCAACAAAACCAGAAATCTGTCCTTTACTTATTTGATGTTTGCTGTTATTGCTGGTGTGAGATGATATCTCATTGTTGTTTTGATTTGCATCTCTCTAAAGGAGCTCTGGTAGCGTAGTGGTTACGAATCGGGCTGCGAACCTTAAGGTCAGCGGTTCGAAACTACCAGTCGCTCCGCGGGAGACAGATGAGGCTTTCTACTCCCGTAAAGATTTACACCCTTGGAAACCCTGTACAGGGTCGCTATGGGTCGGCCCCGACTCGATGGCACTTAACAACAACAACAACAACAAAGGAGCTCAGGCATTGGGCTGTGAACCTTAAGGTCAGCAGTTCGAAACTACAAGCTTTTCCGCGGGAGAAAGATGAGTCTTTCTGCTCCCGTAAAGATTTACAGCCTCGGAAACCCTGTACAAGTTTGCTATGAGTCGGAACTGAATCCACAGCACATAACCACCACCAATGGCATGAACATTTCTTCACATGTTTGTTGGCTGCATGAAACTTCTCCTTGGTGAAGTTGTTCATGAAGTCTGTTCATGTCCTGTGCCCACTTTCTAATTGAGTTATTTGTCTTTTTCTTGTAGAGGTATTGTAAGTTTCCTATAGATTTTAGAAATTAGTCTCTTGTTGGGTGCATTGTTGCAAAAGATTTTTTCCATTATGTGGGTTCCCTTTTTTACTCTTTTGATGAAGTCTTTTGATGCACATATGTTTTTAATTTTTAGTATGTCCCAATCATCCATTTTGCCTACTTTTATTTGTGTAATTTTCATAATGTTTGGTAGTCTGTGTGTACCCTGCATTAGAGCCCTCAAACTTGTCCCATTTTTTTCATTGATGGCCTTTATAATTCTGGGATTCACATTTAGGTCTTTAATCCATGCTGAGTTGTGTTTTGCAAATGCCATGAGATAAAGGTCTTGTTTCATTCTTTTGCATATTGCTTTCTAGTTCTGCTAGCACCATCTGTTGAAGAGACTATCTCCTCCCCATGCAGTACACTTAGGCACTTTGTTGAAAATAATTTTGCTGTATGTGGATGGGTTAATTTCTGGGTTCTCGATTCGTTCCACTGATCTAAGTATCTTTTATTGTACCAGTACCAAGCTGTTTTGATCACTGTAGCCGTGTAGTAAATTTTGAAATCAGGAAGTGAGAGGCTTCTAACTTTATTCTTCTTCTTAAGCAATGCTTTGTTTATCCTGGGTCTCTTTCCTTTCCATATAAAGTTGTAATTGTTTTTCCATCTCTGTGAAGAATGTCATTGGAATCTGGATTGGGATTGCATTATATGTGTAGACTGCTTTGGACAGTATTGCCATTTTCACAATGTTAAGTCTTTCTATCCAGGAACATGGCATATTCTTCCATTTTTGTAAGTCTCTTTTGGTTTCTTGTAGTAGTGTTTTGTAGTTTTCTTTGTATAGGTCCTTTGTTTCTCTGGTTAAATTTTTTCCTAGATATTTCATCCTTTGGGCAGCCATTGTAAATGGTATTGCTTTCCTAATATCCTTTTCAGCACTGTCATTATTGGTATAGAGCAATCCAACTGATTATTGTTTGTTGATCTTATATATTGCCACTTTGCTGAATCTTCCAATGAGCTCTAGTAGCTTTTTTTTTTACTGAGTCTTTGGGGGTTTTCTGTGTATAGTATCCTATCATCTGAAAATAGGAACAGTTTTACTTCCTCTTTGCCAATTTTGATGCCTATAATTTCCCTATCTTGCCATATACTTCTGGCTAAAACTTACAAAACAATATTGAATAGAAGTGGTGAGAAACGGCATCCATATCTGGTTCCTGTTCACAGATGGAAGGCTTTCAGTTTCTCTCCGCTGAGAGTGATGTTAGCTATTGGTTTTGTATATATGCTCTTAATTATATTGAGGGATTTCACTTCAATTCCTACTTTATTGAGTATTTTAATCAGGAATGGATGTTGGATTTTGTTAAATGCCTTTTCTGGATCAATTGATATGATCATGTGATTCTTTTCCTTTTTCTTATTTATATGGTGGATTACATTGGTTGTTTTTCTAATGTTCAACCATTCTTGCATCCCCGGTATGAAGCCCACTTGGTCATGATGTATTATCTTTTTGATGTGCTGTTGGATACTGTTGGCTAGGATTTTGTTGAGTATTCTTGCATCTATATTCATGAGGGATATTAGTCTATAAATGTCTTTCTTAGTGATGTCCTTCCCTGGTTTTGGTATGAAGGTTATGCTTGCTTCATAAAATGTATTAGGAAAATTTCCATCCTCCTCTAAATTCTGGAATAATTTGAGTAGAATTGGTGACAGCTCTTTCCTGAAAGTTTGGTAAAACTCACCAGTGAAGACATCTGGACCTGGACTTCTTTTGCTTGGGACTTTTATGATCTGATCAATTTCTTCTTTTGTTATGGGTCTGTTGAAGTTTTCTACTTCAGTCTATGTAAGGTTAAGTAGGTCTGTATTTTTCTAAAAATGTATCCATTTCTTCTGTGTTTTCAAATTTGTTGGAGTACAACTCTTCATAGTATTCTGTTATTATCCTTTTGATTTCCTTTGGTTCAATTGTGACAGCACCCATGTGGTTTCTAATGTGTGACATTTGTGTCTTTTCCCTCTTTTCTTTGGTTAGGTTTGCCAATGATTTGTCAATTGTATTAATTCTTTCAAAGAAACAGCTTCTTGTCCTGTTAATTCTTTCTATAGTTTTTCTATAGTCCCTTTCTTTGTTGCTGTTAGGTGCATTCAATCATTACTGATTCATAGCGACCTTATGCACAACAGAACGAAACACTGTTCAGTCTTGTGCCACCCTCATGACCATTGCTACTCTTGAGCCCACTCCTGCTACCACTGTGCCAATCCATCTTATTGGGGGTCTTCCTCTTTTTCCTCCATCTTTCTACTTTATTTTTAGCATGATGTCCTTCTCCAGGGACTGGTCCCTCCTGATAATATGTCCAAAGTATGAGAGCTGCAGTCTTTCAATCCTAGCTTCTAAGGAGCAGTCTGGCTGTATTTCTTCCAACACAGATTTGTTTGTTCTTTGGCAGTCTATGGTACTTTTAATATTCTCCTCCAACACCATGCTCCAATTCATCAGTTCTTCTATGGTCTTCCTTATTCACTGTCCAACTTTTACATGTATACAAGATTATTGAAAATACTATGGCTTGGGTCAGGTGCACCTTAGTTCTCAAATTGACATCTTTGCTCTTCAACACTTTTAAGAGGTCTGGTGCAGCAGATTTGCCTAATGCAATTTGTCATTTGATTTCTTGACTGCTGCTTCCTTGAGTATTAATGGTAGATGTAAGCAAAATGAAGTCTTTGACAACTTCAATCTTTACTTCATTTATCTTGATGTTATTTATTGGTCTAGTGGTGAAGATTTTTATCTTCATTATGTTTTAAGACCTCTTCACTTTCAGCATGCAAAGTTGTATCCTCTACATATCAAAGATTGTTAATGAACCTTCTTCTAATCCTGATGCCATGTTTGTCTTCATATAATCCAGTTTCCCGGATTACGTGTCCAGCATACAGATTGAATAAATATGGTGAACTAATACAACCCTGGCACACACCTTTCATAATTTTAAACCATTCAGTGTTTCCATGTTCTTTCTGAACAACTGCCTCTTGGTCTATAGATAGATTCCTCATGAACACAATTTAAGTGTTCCAGAATACTCATTTTCCACAAATTGTCCATAGCTTGTCATGATCCACACAATCAAAAGTCTATGCATAGTCAATAAATCACAGGTAAACATCTTTGCTTTCAGCCAAGGTCCATGTGATGTCAGCAATGATATCCCATGTTCCATGTCCTCCTCTAAATCTGTCTTTAATCTCTGTTAGTTCTCTGTCCATGTGCATTTGCAGCTCTTTTGAATTATTTTAATAAACGTTTAATTGCATGCAATATTACTGATATTGTCTAATGATTTCCACATTCTGTTGGGTCACCTCTCTTTGGAATGGGCACAAATATCTATCTCTTTCAATCAGTTGGCCAGGTAGCTGTCTTCAAAATTTTTTTGGCACAGATGAGTGAGTTCCTCCAGTGCCATATCAGTTCGTTGAAATACTTCAATTTTTGTTCCCTCATTTCCTGATGACTCGCTCTTTGCCAATGCCTTCAGTGCACATAGCACTTCTTCCTTCAGTACCATTGGCTCTTGATCATATGCTACTTCTTGAAATGGTTGAACGTTGACCATTTCTGTTTGGTACAGTAACTATGTGTATTCCTTCCATCTTCTTTTGATGCATTTCTTCCATCTTCTTTTGATTGTTTTTATGTCATTCAATATTTTGCTCATGTTGTTCTTAAGTGCTTTCGAGTCAGTTCTGACTCATAGAGATCTAATATAGGGTTTCAAAGCAGCATCTGGTGGGTTTGAACTGCTGAACCTTTGGTTGCAGTCCAGTGCTAACCCTACACCACCCCACACATTTTGCCCATAGAATCCTTCAATATTGCAAGTCAAGTCTTGATTTTTTCTTCACTTCCTTCAGCTTGAGAAATACTAAGCATGTTACTCCCTTTTGGTTTTACTCCCTTTCCAGGTCTTTGTGTTCATTTTGTTATAATTTTTAACTCTATCTTCTTGAGCTGACCTTTCAGATCTTCTACTCTGCTCTTTTCCCTCCTGATTTCTTCCATTTACTTTAGCACCTCTACCCTGGAGTCCTAGTGTGGTACTGTAGGTTAATGCATTAGACTGAAAAGTCACTTTGAACCACAAGGTTGGCAGTTCAATCTCAGCAACTGCTCCTTGGAAACTCTACAGGGTTGCTATGGGTCAGAAAAGACTCAACTTCACTTAAGAAGAACAACAACAACCCTGAGAGCAAATTTCAGAGTTTCTTCTGATGTCAATTTTGGTCTTTTCCTTCTTTATTTTCTTCTCAATGACCTTTGTCTTTCTTCCTCTATGATGCTCTTGATATCATTACACAACTCTTTTGGTCTTTGACCTTTAGTGTCTAATGTACCAAATCTATTCTTCATTTCTTCAGCTGACCTCTAAATTCAGGTGAAATATGTTCAAGGTCATATTTTGCCTCTTTTGGATTTGTTTTAATTTTCTTCAGCTTCAACCTGAACTTGCATATGAGCAATTGATGATCTGTTCTACAGTCTGCCCCTAGTCTCATTTGGTCTGATGATATGGAGCTTTTCCACTGTCTCTTTCCATAGACATAGTCAGTTTGATTTCTGTGTATTCCATCTGGTGAGGTCTATGTGTATAGTAATCTATTACACTATTTAAAAGAGGTATTTGCAATCAAGAAGTCATTGGTCTTGCAAACTTGTATCATGTGATCTCCAGCATAATTTCTATCACCAAGGCCATATTTTCCAACTATCCTTTTGTTTCCAACCTTTGCATTCCAATCACCAGTAATTATCATCTTGATTGTATGTTTGATCAATTTCAGACTAAAGAAGTTGTTGTGTAAATTTGATAATAGTGGTATTAACTTGTATTCCTTGTATGTGTATTGATTATCCCATCACAGACAGCATTGTACTTCAAGAAAGATCTTGAAATGTATTTTCTTATGATGAAGGTGACACCATTTCACCATTCCCAATGTGGTAAACCATGTGACTGTCAGATTAAAACTGGACAATGTCAGTACATTTCAGCTCACTGTTATTATTGTTTCAGCTCACTAATGCCTAGGATATTGATGTTTACAAGTTCCACTTCATTTTTGACCATTTATTTTCTTTGGCTCATACTGCTTACATTCCATGTTCCAATTATTAATGGATGCTTACGGCTGTTTCTCTTCATTTTGAGTTGTGTCCCATCAGCAAATGAAGGTTGGGAAGGCTTTACTCCATTCTCATCATCACTGTCAACTCTATTTTGATAAGGCAGCTCTTCCCGAGTTGTATTTTGAGTACCTTCCAACATAAGGGGACACATCTTTTGGAAATATATCTGACAATATTCTGGTGCTCTTCAGCATGTTTCAATATTCAGTATGCTGGTGCTAGCTGACATTTTCCACTTGTATTCATAAGGTTTTCAGACTAAATATTCAGAAGTAGTCTGTCTTCATCTGGAAGCTCATCTCATACTTGTCCACCATGGGTGACCCTGCTGGTATTTATAATACTGCTGGCATAGCTTCCAGAATCACAGAAACATGCAAGCCTCCACAGTATGACAAACTGACAGATATGTGGTATTTGCAATGCGTAAGTCTCTGGTCTTGCAAAACTCTATCGTGTGATCTCCAGCATAATTTCTATCACCAAGGCCTTATTTTCCAACTACAAGTACTTCTTCTTTGATTCCAATTTTCAAATTCCTATCACCAACAATTAACAATGCATCTTGCTTGCATGTTTAATAGATTTCAGTTGGAAGAAGTTGGCAGAATTGTTCAATTTCCTCATCATTGGCTTCAGTGTTTGAGTGTAAATTTGAATAATGACGATATTAACTTGTTGGTATATGGATGTTATCCTATCCAGACAGCATTGTACTTTAGGATAGATCTTGAAATGTCCTTTTTGATGGTGACTGTGACATCATTCATCTTCAGTTTGTCATTCCTGGCATAGTAAATGATATGATTATATGATTCAGAATGGCCAGTTCCAGTCTATTTCAGTGCACTAATGTCTTGGATATCAGTCTTTAACAGTTCCATTTCATTTTTGAACAGTTCCAATTTTCCTAGACACAACTTTGTATATTCAATGTTCTGATTATTGGTGGATGTTTGCATTTTGACTTGTGCCACATCAGCAATGTGAACATCCTGAAATATTAACATCATCCATGTCAACTCTACTTGAGGAGGCAACTCTTCCCCAGTCATATTTTGATTGCATTATTTCCTGAGGTGCTCATCTTCCTGTACTATGTCAAACAATGTTCTGCTGCTGCTCATAAGGTTTTCAGTGAATCAACATTCAGAAGTGGTCAGCCTCTCCTTCTTCCTAGTCTGTCTTAATCTGGAAGTGCTACTGAAACCTGTCCACTATAAAGGACCCTGCTGGCATTTAAAATTCTAGATGCAACATACAAGCCACCACAGTATCACAAACTGACAGAAAAGTAGTGGCTTCCCTATGCTACAAGGTTGTATTATAGAAAGCACAAACATTATTTTGTTTTGCTGTAATCAAAATTGATCCTCCCTATATTAAATACGGAGTCCTGGTGTGGCGCTGTGGATAAATGTGCCAGACTATAAAGCTGTTTGAACTGCAAGGTTGGCGTTTCAAGTTCACCAGCTGCTCCTCAGAAACCCTATGCAGGGTCGGCACCAACTCGATGACATTTCACAACAAAAACAACATATTAAATACATCTTGTCACTGTATATTCCAGTTGATGAACAGTAATATGAATGTTGATGAACAGTAATATGAATGTCATTGTTTCAGTAGGATTTAGCATCTAAGGATGAGAGTGGATGATAGGGCCAAAAACAGGTGAGGGATAGACTCCATTTTCAAGTTATCAACATTGTCTAGATTCCTGTTAGGTGTGGATCCCAAGCAATAGATATATTTTCATAATTTTTTTCTGACTTCTTTAATTTCATTATAGCTAATTTAATTTCTAAAGTTCATCTTTCTGTTTTAAAAATATATTGCTTATTTTATTTAGAGGTCTGTTTTATCTTGTCATCTACTTGATTTCCTCATCATTTGGATGTTCTGTATCAACACTATTCTTTCTTTTTGTTTTGTAATTGACTGATATTGAGGTTTGCCTATATTTAGGCTGATAAGATTTGATTTAACCGTAAATACTTCTATTTGTGGATAGTGTTCTGGGTGGTGTTGTCATGTATGTTAATTTCAGGCTGTTGTTAGCTGTTGTTGGCTCTTCATCCAAAGAACAGCCTACAGTATTTTTTTTTTTTGGAAAGTTGGTCTGGTTATAACAAATTCCTTTAATTTGTTTATCTAGAAATGTCCTAATTTTGCTATTGTATTTGAGGGACCACAAGGTTTTATATGATTCTTGTTGTTAAGTGCCATTGAGTCAGTTCCAACTCACAGCAACCCTATATAGGGTTTCTGGGGATTGGCTGTTGAGTTTGAACCATTGACCTTGAGGATCAAACTGACATTGTGGTCTAGTGTTTATCCTACAGCACCACACCAGAATTCCATATGATGCTTGGATAGCATATTTTTTTTTTTTTTTCTTTCAGAGATGTATATGCCTTCTTGCCTGCATGGTTTCTGCTAAGAATTCAGAGAATAGTCTTATTTTTTTCTCCTTTGTAGGTAACTTCTTTTTTCCAGATCTGCTTTCAGGATTCTTTCCGTGTATTTTGTTTGTCTGATTATTGTTTTCTTTGGGGATCTATATTGTTTGGGATGTTTTAAGCTTTGTGTATGCTTATTTTCTGGTCTTTCGTGAAGTTAGGGAAGCTTTGTTCTAACAGTTCTTTGACATTTTCTTTGTGCTATTTTTTGTCTCTTCCTGTTCTGGAATTCTGACCACTCATAAATTATTCATGTTCAGGTGTCCCACATAACTCTTACTCTTAGATTGCCTTTGGATTTTTTTCTGATTATTCTTCTAGCATACTAGTATAGAGAGATTTAGCTTCAAGTTTACTAATTCTGGCTTCCATTACTTCAAATCTACTTTGCTCTTTCAATGTATTGTCCATTGCTGAGATCTTAGTATTAACCTTCTGGATTTCCAAATATAGGTTTTGTATTATTTCAAAATTTGCATTTATTTTTCTTTGTTTTCATGTAGTGTTTTCCTGAATTTTTCTAAGTTTTTTTTCTGTGTTCTCCTTGCTTTCCTCTGTCAGTTCTTTGAAGGTACCTAAATATCATTCTTTTGAATTATTTTTCAGTTAGTTCCATTAGTTTTTCTTCCTCAGAAACATTTTCTAACTCTACATCTTAGTCATTTGTTTGTGCCATTCTCTCTTTTCTTTTTGTGAGATAAAATTGTCTGTTGTCTCTGTGACATCACAGTGTTTTCATATTTGTATTTAATTGATAATTGTATGTTGATGTCTCCTGTGGGTGTAGTTACGGAATGGACGTGTAGGCACTGTTATCCATTCACCGCCTGTGCACCTGAGTTTAGGTTGGGTTTGGCTGGCGTTGGCTGTTGTCTAATGTTGATAAGGTAATATAGGAGTTGGTATTGACTCCTGCCCAGTGGGTGGAGCTACAGAGGGTATAGTTATGGCTAGGCTGTATGGGAATGGTTGCTCTCTCCTCTTGGGTGGGAAAGAGGAACCCCCCCCACTCCCCCCACACACACACACACCAAGCAACCAACAATGAAAAGAGAAAATATAATAGGAGAAATAACTAAAAGCAGGCAGCAACCAGAAAAAAACACACAAGAATAACGAAAAAGAGAAAAGAGGAACAAGAAAATTGAATCACAGGAGAGAGACAATAAAAGGAAGAAATAAGAAAAAACACTTAGGAAGACCAGAGAGAGGGAAGACCAAGAGACAAAGAGAATAGAGAGTAGTAAAGAAAGATCAAAATGGGAAAAAGAAGAGGGAAAATGCAAAACAGAAGAATGAAAAACAAAAGTAGAGATTGTTGTTATTGTTAAGTACTGACTCATAGCAACCATGTATAAGGTTTCTGAGGAGAGCTTGTAAGTTTGAACCACTGATCTTGCAGTTCAGTGCTTATCTTACACCAGGATAAAATTCAAGGGAATGGAAAGAGAAGAAGGAGAAAGAATAAACAAACAAAAACAATGAAACAACAAAAGGAAAAAACCAAACACAAAACCAAAAAGGAATAAAAGAAAACAAACAGTGCAGCTATTAGACCTAGAGAGGAAAAATCTCTGGGGGCTCCTGTAAGCCACAGAGTTTACAAGGTGACTCTGGGAAGGATGTGACAGTGGAGTTCCTGGCCATAGATGGAGTTTCTATTGGTCTTGGTGTTATCTATGTTCAGTGCATTCAATCCAGACATAGTTCTCAGAGACCTCTGATGGAGCTGCTTTTCAGCATCTCTTAGGACCACAGGGCAGCTGTGGGCACAGTGACTGGCTAAATGCTGGTCTGGTGGCAATGCAATGCAGTTTCTGTAGGTCTGAAGTCCAGCCTGCCTGAATCCAGGCATCAAAGTGGTGCACCAAACTGTTACAGCAGACCTCCTCCTCACACTGGTATGGATGGCTCCGAAGGGTCTGAGCTGGGGATGGATGAGGGTGGGAGCTGCCAATACCTGTGGTCACTAGGGGAGCTTGAGGAAAAATAAGGAATAGTAGGAGTCCTAGGGTGGCACTATGGGCTAATGCATCAGACTTCAAAGTTGTTTGAACTGCAAGGTTGGTGGTTCAAGCTCACCAGCTGCTCCTTGGAAAGCCTATACAGGGTCGCTATGAGTTGGAATCAACTCAACAGCACTTAACAACAACAACAATCTTTCCTGTTGCCATGTGAATCTGCTTTGCAAGGCTTCTGTTGCAAAATCTGTTCATAAAAGTTCAAGATTGTTGTACTGCGTCTGGCCAGCCATTCACCAGTTTCCCCCTCTTGCTATCTCTGCTCAGCTTTTCCTCCCAGCAAGCCCTCAATCCACTTCTCTAACCTTTCTTCTGAAGTTCAGGGTTCCAAGATTTTCACATGTGTCTGTTTCATTTGGTCTTTTGTATCTTTGTTATAGAGGATCTGTGTAGAGCATCTGTGAGTTGGCCATCTTGCCAGAGTCCTTAATTTTTTGTTGTTGTTGGGAAAATTAATTTCTTTTAAAAAATTCAACATACACATGAAAAAATACAAATAGAAGTATAAAACAATTAACTCCACCTATAATTTTACTCACCTTAATTAAGCACTGTTTATCAGTTCTTGGGTATCCATTCACAGGATTTTTTATCTAGAAGGAAACGTTTATTTCCACAAATGGATCTTACTAAATACACTTTGGACTCCTGGTGTGGTGCTGTAGGATCAACACTGGACTGCGAATAGCAAAGTTGGCAGTTCAAACTCACCAGTTGCTTCTCGGAAACAGTGTTGTTATTAGTCATAATGGACTCGATGGCACTTACCAACAAGAACAAATACATTATGCTTCATATTCTATTATTATCGTTGTTCTTTAATGATAAGGCTTTTACATACCAGTACAGAACTTACTTTAACATTAACATCCTTCAGTTCCCAACATGCTGGTTTGCTGGATCCAGCTCGAAAGTACCCCAAAACCAAACCCAGTGCCACTGAATGAGTCTTACTCATAGTGACCTTATATAGGGTTTCTGA
Organism: Chrysochloris asiatica; assembly: GCF_000296735.1. NCBI lineage: Eukaryota > Metazoa > Chordata > Mammalia > Afrosoricida > Chrysochloridae > Chrysochloris > Chrysochloris asiatica. The sequence continues at coordinate 1,435,935 of NW_006408940.1, read as the reverse complement.
TGCTGTGTATCTTTACGGAAGTAGAAAGCCTCATCTTTCTCTTGCTTCTCCTTGCAGAAGCAGCTGGTGGGTTTGAATTGCCAACCTGGTACTTACCAGCCTAGAACTTATCCTACAGTGCCAGCAGGGCTTCCAGTTCCCAGTACAGGATCCAAAAAGTAGTGTTTAAGTGAGGAAATAGAAGCAAAGGAAAATAGGAAGAAATCAGAGAAGGAGGGAGAGTAATTAGAAAAAAAATAGGGAGAGATGGAAGAGAGGGAGGAGGAGGAGGGAGGCAGAGAAAAATTTGAAAGAAGGTTGTTATTGTTAAGTGCTACTGAGTGGTGTGGCGCTGTGGCTTAATGCGTCAGACTGCAAAGGCGTTTGAACTGCAAGGTCAGTGGTTCAAGCTCACCAGCTGCTCCTTGGAAACCCTATACGGGGTCGCTATGGGTTGGAATCGACTAGAAGGCACTTAAGAACAACAACTCATTGTTGATGTTAAGTGCCCTGTCGAGGCGGGTTCCGACTCATAACGACACCTCTATAGGGTTTCCATGGAGCGGCTGATGAACTTAACCCAGGTTCAAAGTGGACTTTTGCAGTCCAGTGTATTAATCAACAGCGCCACACCAGGACTCCGGTTGCACTCATAGCGACCCTAGGGTATCAGAGGAGTAGCTGGAGACTTTGAACTGTTGACCTTAAGGTTAGCAGTCCAGTGCTTTCTTATAGCGCTGCAGGACATTTTTGTTGTTGTTAAGTGCCGCTGAGTCGGTTCCGACCCATAGCCACCCTGTATAGGGTTTCCGAGGAGCAGCTGGTGAGCTTGAACAGCCGACTTTGGGGTTCAAACTGACATTGCAGTTCAGTGCCTTAACCCACAGCGCCCCCTGCTTGGACTCCGCTCTCAGCCTGAACTGTACCTGATCCACTGGCTGTAGTGCAACCTCCGGCCTCCAGGTGCCGCTAAGCGCAGCCGGTCGCACCCTGAAAGCCGTGGCTCTTTCTCCTGCTTTTGCACCGCTCTCGTTTACCGGCTGCAGCTCTCAGGTTCCTTCCGCGTCTTGCCGTGCGTTTTCTCCTGAGGATTTTCGCGCCGCTCGGCGCGTGCCGCCTCACTGCCTCGTGGAGCTGGGTCTCGCGGGCCCCGCGCCCGCCCTCCGCTCGCCTGGTCCGGACCGGAAGCGGCGCCGCACGGCCTGGGCCTGGCGCGGGGGGCGAGCACAGGGGCCCGGTCGGACATGGGCAAGAAGCATAAGAAGCACAAGTCGGACAAACACCTTTATGAAGGTGAGGAATGGGCTGGGGCGATGGGCCCGCGAGTACGCAGTGGGCTCTGGGGTTTTTGTTCTTTCGAAATTACCCTCGAGCGCCCGAAGTGAACCAGGGCCTCTCCTCACATGAGCAGACCAGATTTGCGAAGTGTGTGCGGTCAGTGACCGCGCAAACCTGTGGCGGGGGTGGGATTCGAAGTAGGGCTCACCGGCCCCGGCTGGGGTCTCTTGGGGAGTGTGGGACGACCCCGAGAAGCCCTGTAGCGTTCCGGGAGGGCCTCTCTAGCGGCACTTGGCAAGTGCCTCTTAATCAACAGGTGCTCACCCTAAGTCGTCCAGGCCTTTGCTCCACCTCCCCTCTCTGCTTCCTGGTTACTTTGCATTGTCGATATTGCTTGTGTGGTGTTGTTGTTAAGTGCCGTCGAGTCGGTTCCGACCCATAGCGACCCTGTACAGGGTTTCCGAGGGTGTAAATCTTTTCGGAAGTAGAAAGCCTGATCTTTCTCCCGCGGAGCAGCTGGTAGTTTCGAACCGCTGTCCTTAAGGTTCGCAGCCCGATTCGTAACCACTACGCTACTAGAGCTCTTTGGGTAGCCCTTTCTTTAATCGCGGCCCACTCTTTTTGTTTAAGAGTATGTAGAGAAACCCTTGAAGCTGGTCCTCAAAGTGGGAGGGAACGAAGTCACCGAACTCTCCACGGGCAGCTCGGGGCACGACTCCAGCCTCTTTGAAGACAAAAACGATCATGACAAACACAAGGACAGAAAGCGGAAAAAGAGAAAGAAAGGAGAAAAACAAGTTCCAGGGGAAGAAAAAGGGAGAAAACGGAGACGAGTAAAGGTAAAGTCTGTTGCATTACTTTAAGTCCCACTTAATAAATATTCCATCCTCCAGCTGTCAACCTTTTTTCTTTGTGTCGGGTGAGATGCTCAAACACCTGTAAACTCTGACTTGTTTTTGAGGAGTAGCAAGGCAAGGTAGAAGAGTAACTCATCTGTGAGTGTCAGCATATCTTTTATTATAACCTTGTACGTTTGTACTCACACACCAAGTGAGTAAGCAGACAAGTGCTGATTTTCAGGAGTTGCTTAAAAGAATGTTGTTTCCACTTAAGAGTAGATAGAGGGCTAACTCAGGAAAAACAGTGCTCCAGGTTTACCAAAAATAAAAATTTCAATAATGACTGTCATGTATTGAGTTCAAACTTTGTTCAGAAGTAAAATACTATAATGCCAAATATATGGTTAACAATGTTCATCTTTTAAAATAAGTTTTAGTTCACGGAAGAAAAAATTTGATAAGAGACCTTTTAGGGATATAACACCATTTTTTAAACAGTTTGCATAAAGTAGAAAAAAATATCTGCTATTTTGGTTCACGAACTGAGGCAGTATAACAAGTTTTCTCTCCAAGGATGCTCCTATACATACTTGCAATTATCCCAAGTTTAACCATTCACCAAGTGACTCTTATTAAATATCTTACAGTCTGTAGGGTAAGTAATGGGCTGCTAAGTGCAAGGTTGTTTGTTCAAACCCACTATCCTTGAAAACCCTATATAGGTAGGGTTGCTATGAATTGAAACTGACTTGATGGTGCTTAACAACCTGTAGACGATAGATTTTTCACCGTTAGTCTTATAATAATTTTTATGTATGTGTGTGTGTGTGTGTGTATATATATATATACGTATATATATACGTATATATATACACGGAGCTCTGGTAGCGTAGTGGTTACAAATTGGGCTGTGAACTGCAAGGTCAGCAGTTCGAAACTACCAGCTGTTCCGTGGGAGAAAGATGAGGCTTTCTGCTCCCGTAAAGATTTACAGCCTCGGAAACCCTGTACAGGGTCGCTATGAGTCGGAATCGACTCCACGGCACATAACAACAACAACAACAAATATATCTATATCTGTATCTATCTATCTATCTATCTATCTATCTATCTATCTATCTATCTATCTATATAACAGAAGTGAGTTCCATGTGGTTAAACACATTGATAAGTCACTGAGTCTTATGGATTCTTTCTTTAGAATTTCAGTTATTTTTCCCTTTCTTCCCTAGCATTTTTGCACTTGCTGGACTCTGACGACATATATTTCCTTTTCTAAATTATAAGAAATTATATATGCATATGATTTTTAAAAAACAAAAGTAATAGAGAAATGAAAAAAATGAAAAATAAAAAAATAAATTTTTTCTCACCCCATTCCTTCATATAGTCTTCCTGTTCAGATGTAACCATTTTTTGCTTCGTTTTTAATTTGTATTAGTAAAGTAATTCCAAAAACATTGCTTTAATTAAGGGAGCATTATAAGCAGCTTCCTACTTTATCCTGAAGTTCTACTACAAACTTTTAGCTTTTTCTTCTGATACTTACATCTCTATTCCTGAATATAGATTTATATTATTTGGTGGTGTGTCAATTTTGTCTTCCACTGACATTATATTACAGAAGATGATCATATAAATTAGTTTTCTTATACTGATAATCCCAATTTCCCATCCATTGTCCCACTGTAGATATATTACAATTGTTGTTGTTAGATGCCATTGAGTCCCTATTGACTCATAGCAACCCTATGCAAAACAGTACATGGTCCTGTGCCAACCTCACAATTGTTGCAACGTTTGAGTCTATTGCTGCTGCCACTGTATCAATCCACCTAGTTGGGAGTATTCCTCTTTTTCTTAGACCCTCCACTTTATCAAACATGATATCCTTCTCCAGGGACTTGTCTCTGTTGATATGTCCCAAGTATGAGAGACTAAGTCTGGCCATCCTGGCTTCCAAGGAGTATTCTGGCATCTTGCAGCTTTCAGTGTCCTTTTTTTATGGACTACTTGCTTTCTAGAACCTCTCTGAACTCTCCTTTGCCGACTTCCTGAGTCTCATGCCTTTAATTCCCTTTTTGTGTGGAATTTAAACTCTAGAAGCTTCCTAAGAAAGCATGCATCAGAAATAGATTTTTGTTAATTCTTAAATGTTCACAATCTTTCTTCTACCCTTGTATGTGATTGATAGTTGATTCAAAATGGAATTATATATTGAAAACTATTTTCACCCAGAATTTTAACATGTTCTGTTAGCTTTTGGCTTTGAGTTTTGCTGTTGAGAAGTCTGTTGCTCTTCTCATTCTCAGTCCTTTTTATGTGACCAGTACTTGCTCTTTTGAAATTTCTAGTGTCTTCAGTGTTCTAACATTTCACAATGAATGGATGTGTCTTCAACTTTTAGATGTTTGCTTGATAATATCTGTGACAATATCCTTCGCTCTTTCTTTCTGGAGCCTCTGTCATTTAGTTGTTAGACTCCTGGACTGATCTAATTTTCCCCCTTTGTTTTTGTGTTCTATCCTCAAAGAGAGTTCCTGAAATTTAGCTTCATAGTCTTTCAATTAATTTTATTTCAGATCTTGTATTTTTAATTTCCAGGAATTCTGTTTTTCTTTAATTATCTTTTTGAAATAGCATCCTGTTCTTGTTTTTGAATGCAGTTTTCTCTGAGGATATTACTTGAAGGGTTTTTGCTTTTTATTTATGTTTTGTTGGTTTCTTTTGCTCCCTGAATTTTCCCCAAAGTTCTTCTATTTATTTGCTTGGTCTCTCTTTTATGTTAGAAGTGTTCTTTAGTTTTCTTGATTCTTTGTGGTCTGTTTATATACAAACGTATGACACAAACAAGCGGTTTAAATATTTTGTTCCCAAACTTTACTGTAGGGCGACTAAATAGGCTCTTGATCATTTTGGTGGAAATGTTTGTACTTCACAGATACCTTCTCTGGGCTTTTCAGTGTCTCCAGAAAAAAATCTTTCCATCCTGGGAGAAGACTTTTACCTGGTGCTGTAGCATAAGCTCTGGACTGGTAACCACAAGGTCAGTAGTTCTTACCCACCCCTTAGAAAACCCTACGCAGGGTTACTGTGGGTTGGACTGACTCGAAGACACAACAACATCATCAGTATTTCTGTAGGATAAGTTCTGGATTGCTAAAGACAAGGTCAGTGGTTCAAACCCATCAACCAATCCTCAAGAAACCCTATACAGGGTTACTTTGAGCCAGAACTGGCAAGAAGGCACTTAACATCAACAACCAGTATTCATTCTAGTTTCTCTCTCCCCTTTTATTAGTCTTTGGGTCTGGATCCTGTCTAGTTCTTTATATCTTCATTTTCTCATCTTTTCCTGAGTTCTGAGTTAGTCTTCTTATAGGTAGGTATCCATCTTTTTAGGCAGAAGTATCTTGGGTTTTTTTGTTCTGCAAACTCCTCTCTCTGCCTTTCATCTCTTAAGTTTATTGATATCTTTTGTCTACTTTTTGCCTCTTTTGAGGAAATAGCTTTTGGCATTTTTATCTACTGTTATCTCTTTTATTCCAGCTGTTGTCTTGTTTAACTAGAAATTGAAGCAGTCATTTTTGGCACTATGAGGTTAACATTGGGCTGCTAACTGTAATAAGATCGGATGTTCAAACCCACCAAGCACTTTGTGGGAGACACATGAGTCATAGAAAGATTTACAGTCATGGACACCTTCTATAGGGTCGCTATGATGTAGCATCAACTCTGTAGCAGTGAGTTCAGTATGAGAGTTGTAGCTTTGGTGATTACCACCATAACACCAACTAATATGCTCATGTTCTTTGTTTTATCAGTTATGTCATTCTTTTTAATGCTTGCATAGCATCTAGTTATACAGATGTACTCTTGTTACTAATCTCTAAGAGTATATCCATATGTTGTGTTGGCCTCCAAATGTCATTTTATGTAATACTACATTTAAAAGAATTACAAATAATACTGCATCATGCTTCATTATGTACTAATGCAGCACTTCATCCTGGAGGTCTTGTGTTCTATCCCTTCTGTCCTTCTACCATGTTAATTATTAATAACCACCCTAACATTTTGGTGTCACTGAAAATTAAGATGCTTTTTCATCCTTAGTCTAATTTGGACACAAAACCCTGCCAAGTAGGTAGATGCTTTCCACTTTACCAAAGGTAAAAATAAAGCAGGTGAAATTAATTTTTCTAAATGTTTGCTCCTCTAGAACTCAGGGCGAGGGACCATAGAGTATTTCTGGATTCTTTGGGGATGTCATTGGTTCTGTAGAGACTGTTTTGTCTGTTTGAGTTTTCTAAGCAAGACCTGGGATAGAGAGAGGGAATTCTTTTTGCTGGTACTGCCTTTGAGAAGGAGACTTCAGAATGAGATGCTTCTCTGATCTGTCTTCTGTATCTGTAGGAACTTTTAGTAACAGCGGTTGCCTCTTGTCTCTTCTTAGGAGGAGTCAGCCATGTAACATCTGTTGGCTGGTGACATCTGTCTGGGCTATGTACGGTTCTGAAGGTTGGTGACTCTTACCTTTCAGTTCCATGAAGCGGGAAAGAAGAGGAGTATAAGAAACAGATATTCTTTGCCTTTAAAAACCTTTTCTACTAAGCATTCATAATTCCTGCATGTACTTCATTAGTCTGAACATAATTGCATGGTCACGCTAGATGCTGGGAAGGGTAGAAAATGGCCCTCTTTTAATTGGGGTCAGGAACATTATAAACCCTGCTAAAAATCAGGAATCTATTACTTAGGAAGATAAGAAGATAAAACTTTATGAGAAGTATGCAGCAGTTATCTGCCACACAGTTTAGCGGTTACCTATATGGTGCTTTATCCAGCTTCTCAAGGTGTGGAATGAGAAACACTTTTCCCTGGATCACCAGAACAATTTACTCATACCTCTGTTAGGATATATAAAGCCATGTAGTTTACTTATGCCTTTGTGTATGATTGCCCAGCTCTAAGCTCCTGTGGGGCAGGAACTACATTTATAATCTGAGCCTAGTACAGAGTCTGGCATAGTTAATAGGTGTCTAGATTCAACGTTACTTAACAATAATTAAATATTTGTTGAAAAAATACCTGAGTAAGTAGCCATTCTGTCAGGGGAAAAATGCTATTTATATACTCCTAGTGAAATCCTCTGGAAAGATCATCTTTGATCAAGAGAACCACTTCAGGAGGTATATACATGGAATAGCAGAGTGGGAAAGGAGGGAGGAGGGTATTCTGCAAGCCAGATAAGTCCTAGAAGCCCTGAGATCCTGGGTGTGACTGATGTTATACCAAATCAGTGGATGAATTGTGTTTAATTTCCATTTTGCTTATCATTTATTGTTATGTACAGTTGAGGCCTGACTGTTGTTAAGTGCTGTCGAGTCGATTCTGAGCATAGCGACCCTGTATAGGGTTTCTGGGGAGCAGCTGGTGAGCTTGAACTGCTGACCTTGCAATTCAAACAGCTTTGCAGTCTGGCACAGTAACCCACAGTCCCACACCAGGACTCTGAGGCCTGACTAGCCCCATGTAAAACAGGACAAAACACTGCCTGCCTGGTGCTGCACCACCCCCACAATAATGATTGAGCCATGTTTGGGCTCATAGTTGGCAGCCAGTGTCAGGCCCTCTTGTGGAGGATTCTCTTATTTTTTGATGACTCTCTATCCAAGTATGATGTCTTTTTTCCCAGGGACTGCCCCTTCCTAATAACGTGAGATGAAATCTTACCATTCTTGCTTCTAAGGAGCATTCTGGCTATGATTCTTCTAAGACAGACTTGCTTATTCTTCTGTCCTTCCATGGTATAGTTAACATTTGTTGCCAACATCACAATTCAAATGTATTAATTCTTCAGTCTTCCTTATTCATTGTCTAGCTTTCACATGCATATTAGGTGATTAGAAATACTTGAGTGAGGTGTGTCTTAGTCCTTAATGTGACATATTTGCTTTTTAACACCTTTTACAGCAGATTTGTCCAATGTAATACATCTTTTAATTTCCTGACTACTGCTTCCATGATTGTAGATTCAAGTAAAATGAAATCCTTGACAAAATCAAATCTTTTCTCCATTTATCGTGATGCTTTGTGAGGATTTTTGTTGTCTTTACATTGTAGTTGCAATCCATATTTCAAGTTTTTTTGTTGTTTTGCCCACAGGCAGGCCTCTCTCTGCCTGGGCAATGTTACAAACCCCTTTTAGGGCTGCTAATAAATGCTCACAGAGTACTCTACTATAAGCCTTGCCTGAAGCTCCCCTATTAAATTTCTTGAGGCGCCCCACTTTGCAAGTAAGTCTCCTACAAAATCATTCAGCTTTACTTGCTTCATGAGCTGGAAAGTCCACTGCTCTGTTTCATCTCTGACTCTTGGTTCTCTTGGTATTGCTCCCTTGCCATTCCTCTGCTGTCTCAGCTTTCTGCCCCTGGGTTGAGGAAGTTCAATGTGCAGGAGTCTCCAGGTCCAAAGGATGCAATCTTCTCCTGGTTCTTATTTAATAGTAGTGAGATCCCCTGTTCCTTCTTCTGACAAGGCTAATTTTATACAGGTTAGAATTCCAAGTTTAACAGTCACAACTAACTGTTAACCATTCACAACTGAGTCATGTAATTCTATCAGCATCTTTTTCCACCTTGTCTTACTCAGACTCAACAGGGCAAAAATGTTATTTTGTGGGATTTAACAAAGAAGAGCCTATGAAGTAATTCACTCCACTGTGTCTTAAGATAGTCCAGCTTCTTAGATTACTGAATGGGTAAGTTATGAAAGGATCCAACCTAGACACACACCTTTCCTGATGTTTAAACCACACTGTATCCCCTTGTGCTTGAATGATGGCCTCTTGATCTATAGACATGTTCCTCATGAGTACAGTTAAGTGTTATGGAATTCCTATTGTTTGCAATATTATCCATAGTTTGTTATGATCCCCACAAATGCCTTTGTATAGTTAATAAAACATAAGCATCTTCCTGTTATTCTGTGCTGTCATACAAGATCATCTGACATCAGCAATGATTGTATATTTTGTATTCTTTTGTGGACTCCTGGTGTGATGCTTCACACTGGACTATGAACCACAAGGTCAGCTGTTCAAACCTACCAGCTGCTCCTCAGAAATCTTGTACAGGTTTGCTATGAGTCAGAGCCCACTCAATGGCACTTAACCAACAACATATTCTTTTGTGAATCCAACTTGTATTTCTGGTTATTGTTCTGTTGAGTGGGTTCTGACTCGTTGTTGCTGTTAAGTGCCATCGAGTCGCTTCTGACCCATAGCGACCCTGTATAGGGTTTCCGAGAAGCAGCTGGTGAGCTTGAACTGCCGACTTTGCAGTTCAAATGGCTTTGCAGTCTGGCGCATTAACCCACAGCGTCACACCAGGCTCATAGTGGTTGTTGTTGTGTGCCATGGAGTTGATTCCGACCCATAGTTACCCTGTACAGGGTTTCCGAGGCTATAAATCTTTACGGGAGCAGAAAGCCTCATCTTTCTCCCGTGGAACACCTGGTAGTTTCGAACTGCTAACCTTGAGGTTAACAACCCAATTTGTAACCACTATTCTACCAGAGCTCCTTCCCTGACTCATAGAGACCCTGTAAATTATCTTCAGCAAAATGTTATGTAGCATGTGATGTTAATGATACTATTTGATAATTTCTGCATTCTGTTGGGTGATCTTTCTTTAAAATGGGCACAAATATGGATCTCTTCTACTTGGCCAGGTAAATAACTGTCTTCCTAATTTCTAGCCATGAATTTGTGAGCACTTCCAGTGTTGTGTTTATTTGTTTAAATACCTCAATTTGTGTTCCATCAATACAATTGGAGGCTTATTTTTCACTAATGCCTTCAGTGTGACTTAGAGTTCTTCTTTCTATACCATCAGTTTTTGATAATTTCCATCTCCTGAAATGGTTGAATGTTGACCAATTCTTTTAGGTACGTGTGAGACTATTCCTACCATCTTCTTTTGATGCGTCCTCCATCCTTTTAATATTTTGTCCATACTGTTGTTGGTAAGTACCGTCAAGTTGCTACCAACTCATACCTACCCTCATAGGGTTTCTGAGGAGCGACTTGTGACCTTGAACCGCTAACCTTGCAGTTCAGCTCGTTAACCTACTGCACCACACCAGAACTCCATAGAATCCTTCAGTATTGCAACTTGTGGCTTGAAATTTTTTTCAGTTCTATTAGCTTGAGAAATGTTAAGAAATACTCTTAAAAGTTTTCTGATTCCAAGTGTTGGTACATTTCATTACAATACTTGTCTACTCTAGTTGCTCTCTGAAATCTTCTATTCAGGTCTTTTACATCAACATTTCTAATGTTTACTTTAGCTATTTGACATTCAAAACAGGTTTCAGAGTGAGTTTACATCCATTTTTGCCATATTTTCCCTTTTTAATGACCTTTTTTTCTTCATGAATGGTATTCTTGACGTCATCACAAAACTTGATTGGTCTTCAGTCATTAGTGTTCAATGCATCAAGTCTGTTCTTGAGATTGACTATAAATTTGGTGGGATATGCTCAAGATGGTACACTAACTTTCATGGACATGTTTTAATTGTTTTCAGCTTCAATTTGAGTTTGCCTATGAGCAGTTAAGGAGTTCTGGTGTGGAGATGTGGGATGGTGCATTGGACTACAAGGTCGGTTTGAACCACAAGGTTCAACAACAATAGCAAATGAGCACTTGAAGGTCTGTTTTACAGTTGGCCCCTGACCTTGTTCTGATAACTCTGCAAATGTAGTCTAATTCTTATGTATTCTGTCTGATAAGGTTCATGTTTATGTTGTTGTTAGGTGCCATTGAGTCTGTACCGACCCATAGCAACCTTATGCACAGCAGAATGAAACACTGCCCGATCCTGGGACAGCCTCACTACTGTTGCCACGCTTGAGTCCATCGTTCTCATTTGCCAATCCATCTCATTGAGTGTCTTCCTCTTTTTCTCTGACCTACCTCCTTATACCTTGGCCTTGTTTTGGCAGATGATATGGAGCTTTTACATCATCTCTTTCCACAGATGTAGTCAGTTTGATTTCTGTGTATTCCATCTGGTGAGGTCCATTTGTATCATCGTCTCTTATGCTTTCTAAAGAAGGTATTTGAAATGAACAAATCATTGGTTTTGCAGAATTCTATCATGCGTTCTCCAGCATCATTTCTATCACCAAGGCCATATTTTCCAACTTTTGCATTCCAATCACCAGTAATGATGAATACATGTTTGATCAATGATTGTATGTTTGATCAATTTCAGATTGAAGAAGTTGGTCTATTTCATCCTCACTGGCTTTAGTGGTTGGTGCATAAATTTGAATAATAGTGGTATTAACTGGGCTTCCCTGTAGGCGCATGGATATTATCCCATCACAGACAGCGTTTGTACCTCATGGCTGATGTGGATATGTTCTTTTTGATGATGAATGCAACAGCATTCCTCTTCAATTTGTCATTTCCGGCATAGTAAACCATGTGGTTGTCAGATTCAGAATGGCCAATACCAGTCCATTACAGCTCACTAATGTCTAAGATATTGATGTTTATGCGTTCCATTTCGTTTTTGACAACTTCCAAATTTCCCAGATTCATACTTCGTATATTCCATGTTCTGATTCTCAATGGATGTTTACAGCTGTTTCTCTTCATTTTGAGTTGTGCCTCATCAGCAAATGAAGGTCCCACGGGCTTTTCTCCCACAAGCTTCACTGCATTCGCTTTATCAAGGTCAACTCTACTTTGAGGAGGCAGCCCTTTCCCAGTTGCATTGAGTGCCTTCCAACCTGAGGGGCTCATTTTCCGGTACTATATCTGACAGTGTCCTTTGCTATTCATAAGGTATTCAGTGACTAAATATTCGGAAGTAGTTCGTCACTCTTTCTTCCTTGTCTGTCTTTGTCTGTCAGCTCATCTGAAACCTGTCCACTATGGTATTTAAAATACTGGTAGCATAGTCTTTTCAGATTTACAGCAACTCACATGTCACTACAGTACGACAAACTGACAGACGAGTGGTAGCCGTTTGGTTTTAAGTGGAAACTGTCACTTTCAATTTAGAGGAGTACTGTGCGCATGCGTAGTAGAACCCTGTGTGTGTGTGTGTGTGTGTGTGTGTGTGTGTGTGTGTGTGTCCATTTGCTCAGGCATCCCCTCTATTCACCAGAATGGAGGTACGCAGACAGTGAGAGACCAATGAACAGATACCAAAAAAAAAGAATATCCACACCTGTGTCTCCGCGGTTCTGTCAGGCTTTTGTAGCTTTTCTGATTCTTCCCCCGCTTGGTCTCTCCCAAGATGCCAGCTCCGGGAGCAGCTGAGCATCTTGAATTAGAAAGCAATGGATTTCTTGATTTTGGTACAAATTGCCCTAGCTGTAAACCTTCCAAGCTTCTTAATATTCCTTTATATGTGGTTCAGAGTTCTAGCACCATCATCCCCTGAGCCTGCTTGGTCTGGTATTCTGTGTTGTTGCTGATGGAACTCCTCATTGCACGTCTACCCGATCCACCATTTTAAGTAAGAACTTAAAACAAACAAACAAAAAAAGTATTTGCAATGAATAAGGTAATTGACCTTGCAAAAGTCTGTCATGCTATTTGCAGCATTGTGTCTGTCACCAAGACCTTATTTTCCAGCCACCCATCCTCCTCCTTGGTTTCCAATTTTTGTATTCCAATCACCAATAATTATCAGTACATTTTAGTTGCACGTTTGATTAATTTCAGACTGCAGATACTGGTAAAATCTTTAGTTTCTATAATACAATAATAACCATTCATTGCTCCTCTCCTATTATGAGCTACCCTAGTATTCTATTGCTTTTTAAGCCACTCTGTGTCTCAGTGAATGCAGCAATAAAATGAGGTACTAACAGTAGCTACCTGATAGAGTTATTTGTAAGGATTCAAAGAGTAAATTATACTTTTAAAACTTTAGGACGTTTCTAGCATATAGTAAATTCTCAAATGTTAGTTTTTACAAGTGTGCATCCATCTTGGAAATGATCCCTGGTATCATCACAGTGATTTAACTCTTACCGACTAACCAAAGTGTCAACAGTTTGAACGTACAAGCCACCCTATGGGAGAACTATGTGGCCGTCTGCTTCCATGAAGATTATTGTTAAGTGCCATCAAATTGGTTCCAACTCATACTGACCCTGTGTAGGGTTTCCGAGGAACAGCTGGTGGGTTTGAACTGCCGATGTTTGTGGTTTGCAGTCCAGTGCTGATGCTGCAGTGCTGCACAAGGACTGTAAAGGATCATATGTATAAAGACCCTAAGTATTGTACTTCATGGGTGACTTAAAGGCATTTTGAAAGGTAATTTGACATCCCAATTTTTCACTTTTGTGCTGACTTTAGAAGCTGATTCCTGAACAGAATGCTATGCCACAGAACAGATTGCGGTAAGGAAGTTTGCATACCAAGTAGGAGAACAGGAACAATAGTTGGACTCAGTGGCACTTACCAACAGCAACATGCAAGGGATATTTTTACTATAATAGGGTAAGGAGCTCTGGTAGCGTAGTTGGGCTGCTAACCTCAGGTCAGCAGTTCAAAATTACCAGTTGTTCCTCAGGAGAAAGATGAGGCTTTTTGGACAGCCTCGGGAACTCAATATAGGGTTGCTGTGATTCGAAACTGACTCCACAGCACATAACCACCACCACTATAATAAGGTTGTTTCCTGTAGGGCATGTAGTTGACCCCATGTTGACTGAATAATGAGAGAAATGTCACTGTATTTTGATTTCTAAAACCCAGTTCAAATGCTTCTTTCTAGGCAAGTCTGTGATTTCCCCATGTTCCAAGTCTCAGGAGCCTCAGAACTAGAACTTTGCCTATATAGTGTGAAAAGTGGAGATTTGGTGTCTGTTTTAACATCTCTGTTAGACTAAAGACTTCTTAAGGGCAGGATTTGAGTTCTTGTTCTGGAACTGACTCTGACCTTGGGCAAGCTAATGAACCTTAATTTTCTCACCTAGAAAAATAGAGATAAAAATACCAGTCTTAGAAGGTTATAAGAAGTAAAATGAGCTAAATAACATACATAAATAGCTTAGCATAGAATCTGTTGTTAAGTACCATAGATTGGGTTCTGATTTATAGTGACCCTTTAAAAGGTTTCCGAAGCTGTAAACCTTTGTGGAAGCAGAAGGCCTTATCTTTCTCCTGCAGAGTGGCAGGTGGGCTTGATCCTTGTGGTTAGTTCCCAGCACAGAGCCAAGCAATATGTGCTTAAAAAACAAACAAGCAAAACTAAATTCACTGCCATTGAGTATATTCTGATCAGAAAGCCTCATCTTTTTAGTTTTAATTTCTGACATTGTAGTTAGCAGACCACTGTTAATCCTGCTTTGCCATGAAGGCCCCTGTGCTTAATGGTGTTGGTTATGTGCAGTGGAGTCAGTTCTGATTCTGTGACCCTCTACAGGGTTTCTGAGGCTGTAAATCTTTATGAATAGAAAGACTCATCTTTCTTTTGCATAGCTGCTGGTAGATTCAAACTGCTGACCTTTTAATTAGCCCAACTCAAAATGATGTAATAAATAATGTTCTCAGGAGCCCTAATGGTACAGTGTGTTACGAAAGGCTGTTAACCACAGGATTGGTGGTTTGAATCCACCAGCAGCTCCATGGAAGAATGATGAGGCCATCTGTTCCCATATAGCAAGGGTGGGGAACCTTTTTTCTGCCAAAATTTGTAACATCTTTTGCAAGTCAAAACAAAAGTATCAACTCAAAAATTAGCCTGCTTTCTTTGGTCAGGAGTTCTGGTGTGGCATTATAGGATAATGCGCTGGACTGCAAGGTCTGTTTGGACCTCAAGAGGGGTAGTTCAAACACACCCTTTGCTCCTTGGAAGCCATATACAGGGTCTCTGTGGGTCGGAACCAACTCGATGGCATTTAAAAACAATAATTTGGTCAAACATTTAAGTAACTCCTAATGTAATGGCACTTAACAGCACCAACAACAATGTGACATAGCCTTGGCAGGGCCAGACCAAATGATTTTACAGGCCTTATACCGTCTATTGGTCAAATGTTCTCCACCCCTGCCATAGAGATGTACAACCTTGGTGCAGGGTTGCTATGGGTCAGAACCAACTCAGCAGTACATAGCAACATCAGACACTTCTCTTTTTCTTATAGATTATCATTTAATCAACTGAGTGGCCTATACAAAATTTATTATGTTGCATCGTAAGTTTTACTTAACTGTTCTCTTGTGCATATTACTAGTTCAAATAGTCTGAGCATTTTTTTTTTCTTTTAACGAGAACAATCATCTTTAAAGTCAAACATCCAGCAAGTTATAAATCATTCACATAGCACCAATGTTAACTTAATACAACAGCCAATACCCGCTCCTGCATAGAACAGAATCTGAGCATTTTTTAATGAGCTATTTTATTTTTTGCATTATGTGGGAATTATGTGGGGCTGGGCAACTTGAATACATAAGGTTGAATAAAAGGCAATATTATATGATAAGAATTATGCCACCACACCAATTTAATTATTTATAATTAAATCACCAAACTTTAATGGCCCCCAGATTACAGTCTGGAAGAAAATAATGCTGTGACTGGCATTAAATACCACTGCACTGCAGGGAGAAATACTATTGATACTACCAGGTGGACATTTTTTACTAGTATAGTCAGAGCCTTCCCTCATATAAAACCAAAAAACACTTAACTAAGATACCTTTAAAAAAAATTAGTTTTGCCCCTGAAACTATTGCCTTGAGATAATCATTAAACTTTAAACCAAAAATATTCCTTGAAGTAATTTTAAAATTGGACAGTTCTATAAGTTAACTAGTGGTTGTGGTGGTGGTGGTGGTTATGTGCTGTGGAGTTGCTGCCGACTCATAGTGACCCTGTACAGGGTTTCCAAGGCTGTAAATCTGTATGGGAGCAGAAAGCCTCATCTTTCTCCCGTGGAACAGGTGGTAGTTTCGAACTGCTGTCCCTGAGATTAGCAGGCCGATTCGTAACCGCTATGCTACCTGAGCTCCTTAACTTAATTAGTAGAGAAGGTTTTTAAGAATTATGTGGCACTGTAGGATAAGCAATCTATCCAAGGTCAGTTTGAACCACAAGGTTGGCAGTTCAAATTCACCTGCTGCTCCTCAGAAAGCCTATACAGGGTTGCTATGAGTCAGAACCGACTCAATGGCACTTAACAAGAACAACAACAACAACTATATATATGGGATTAGATTGACAATGGCAACTCAAAAGATTAGATGGAAACCTTAAGGGCAGTGACTTTATGTTTACAATTCATAGAAGGAGGATGAATGTAATCAATGGCACTAAATTGTGCTTGTAAAAACTGTTGAATTGGTATGGAATTTGTTGTGTGTATTCTCAACAACAACGGAATAAATAACATCTAGAAAAAAATTACATATGACAAGCATGTCAAGAATGATACATAAAAAATTTCAGCTGTTTTTGGGGTGTGGTTGTTTGGATTTTGTTTTTGCATAGTGGTGTTTCTATATGGCTTTTGACAAAGTAAAGCCTCTCACAATTACTTAGGCAATTTCTGTTCCTCCAGGTTATTTCTGTATATATAAGGTTTGTTGTTACTGTTAAGTGCTGTCGAGTCGGTTCCAACTTACAGGACCCTGTATAGGGTTTCTGAGGGGCAACTGGTGGGTTTGAACTGCTGACTTTGTGGTTCACAGTCCACTCACTACTTGTCCTACAGTGCCACATCCAGTTTCCAAAGTATAAGAGGGGTTTCAAACAGTTCATTGAAAAATTCTATTACCTTTTCATTCCATTTTCTTCAAACTTTTTGAAACCCCTTTGTATAGTGCAAATTTTTAAAAGCTTACTTCTTGTTGTTATGTGCCTGTACAGGGTTTCCGAGGTTGTAAATCTTTACAGGAGTAGAAAGCCTCATCTTACTTGTTGTTGTTGTTGTTGTTAAGTGCCGTTGAGTCGGGTCCGACCCATAGCGACCCTGTACAGGGTTTCCGAGGGTGTAAATCTTTACTAGTGACACATTATTTTGGAGAGTTTACGCTTATTCAGATATTTCTCAGTATTTTTAAGACTCTTAGTATGCACTTGAAATCAAGAGGTATATCTTTGATAGCATACTTGATATTGGAACATTTCAGAAGTTACGTAGCGCCAAGCCAGTTGTGAGTAAGGCCGGGTAATCCAATTTAGGGCTAAATGAAGAGCAACTTCAGAGTAATAAAACTGAAATTTCAGGTGAATTTTTAAGTTAGCTGGTAGAAGGCATTTCTGAAATTGCTTTGCATATCCAAAACATTACTTGAATACCTATATAGCCTCCCAAAATAGTCTAACAAAAACATTATTATTAAGGACTTCACCTGTTAATCTGCATGTTTTTGTGCTATCTCGTGTAATTAATTCTGTAAATAATTATTTTACAACCATAAAGTGCTAGGTATTGTTGAACTTGGGGAGGCAGAGTTGAATAAGACATCCTATAAGGATTTCTGGCAAAAGAGGCTTCTGAGTTTAAAATGTAGGGAATATTTTAATGTTAATAACATGAGCAAAGATTTGCTACAGAAGTATTCATACACTAATAAAATAAGTTGCCATCAGTCATAGACAAATTTCAGCAAAACTAGAATCTAGTCTGAAAAAGTACAATGGATTTGTAGTCATGGAAGTAGT
This sequence comes from Chrysochloris asiatica, assembly GCF_000296735.1. Classification (NCBI taxonomy): domain Eukaryota; kingdom Metazoa; phylum Chordata; class Mammalia; order Afrosoricida; family Chrysochloridae; genus Chrysochloris; species Chrysochloris asiatica. Next base: position 1,418,135 of record NW_006408940.1, on the reverse strand, counting down.
CACTGTTCCTTTATCCTGCCTCATAGCTTCACACAGGATTTCCTCTACCTGGAATTTTGTTCCCACCCACATTTCCAGCCTGGTTAAATTCTGTATTCTTCACATCTCAGCCTAGATGTTGCTTCCCATAGTAGTCTGCTCTCACTTTGTAGTCTAAATTAAGTTCCCCCGATGAGTTTTTTGGTACTTTCAGTTATTTAATGTCTCTGCTGTTACCCTACATTGTTAGCCTCATAAGGGCAGGGCCTTTTGTGTATTGTCTACCACTGTGTATCTACCACTATACATCTATACAGTAACTGCCTGAATCAGTGAGTGCCCACTGTGTGCTAGATACCACACTGAAATTTCATTACATTATCTTATTTTGTTGTTGTTGTTGTTAAGTGCCATCAAGTCAATTCCGACCCATAGCGACCCTATATAGGGTTTCTGAGGAGCAATTGGTGAGCTTGAACCGCCAGCCTTGCAGGTCAAACGATTTGCAGTCTGGTGCATTAACCCACTGTAACTTATCCATCATCTCAGAGTCCTGGTGTGGTGCTATAGGATAAACACTTGATGACAAGGTTGGTTTGAACTCACCAGCCACTCCTAGGAAACCCTATACCAGGTCACTATGAGTTGGAACTGACTCGACAGTACTTAGCAACATCTGTCATCCCACCACCATTTATCTGCCAGTCTGTCATAATATGGTGGCTTATGTGTTATGTGATGCTGGAAACTATGCCACTGATAATTTAAATATCATCAGGCTTACCCATGGTGGACAGGTTTCAGCTGAGCTTTCAGACTAAGACAGATTAGAAGAACGGCGAATTACTTTTGGATGTTCAGCCACCAAAAACCTTAAGAATAGCAGTGGACAACTGTCAGCTGGATTCAGACATGGTTGTGGGATGAGGTGTATCATTGCTGATGTCAGGTAGATCTTGGCTGAGAACAGATAATACCATTAGAAAGATGTTTACCTGTGCTTTATTAACTATGTAAAGGTTTTCAACTGTGTGAATCATGACAAGCTATGAACAGCATTTTGGAGAGTGAGTATTCTGAAATGCTTTAATTGTGCTCGTGAGGAACCTGTATATGGACTAAGGCAGTCGTCCTAACATAACAAGGGAACACTGAATGGTTTAAAATTAGGAAAGATGTGTCAGTACTCCTAGAGAAAGTGTCAGCAAACTTTATTTGTAAAAGGCCAGAGAGTGAATATTTTAGATGGTATGGCCCATAAGGAATCTTATTATGGCGCTGCAGGTTAATGCACTGGACTGCAAGGTCAGTTTGAACTGCAAGGTTGGCAGTTCAACCTTACTAGCTGCTCCTCAGAAACCCTATATAGAGTCACTAGACGGCACTTAACAGCAACAGCGTAAAGAGTCCTGGTTTGGTGCTATGTGACAAGCTAACTGCAAGATTGGTAGTTATATGTGGTGCTATAGAATCGGGCTGCGAACCTTAAGGTTAGCGGTTCGAAACTACCAGCTGTTCCGCGGGAGAAAGATGAGGCTTTCTACTCCCGTAAAGATTTACACCCTCGGAAACCCTGTACAGGGTCGCTATGGGTCGGAACTGACTCGACGGCACTTAACAACAACAACATATGACTGCTAACTGCAAGATTGGTAGTTAAAAACCACAAGTCACACCTTGGAAACCTTATACAGGGTTGCTTTGAATCAGAATTGATGGCACTTAACAACAGTAGCAACAACACTGGCCCCTAAGGTCCAACTTAGCTGTTGTAGTGTGAAAATAGCTACAGATAATATGTAAATGAATATGTGCGACTTTGTTCCAATTAACTTTATAAAAACAGATGTCATTGACCAGACTGTCAACTGTTTGTCTAGAGGCTCAGATTCTAGCACCAGCTTCATCCTTGTTGTTGTTGTTATGTGCCGTGTTTATGAGTCCGTTCCGACTCATAGTGACCCTGTACAGGGTTTCTGAGGCTGTAAATCTTTACGGGAGCAGAAAGCCTCATCTTTCTCCCATGGAGCGACTGGTTGATTTTATATGCTGATCTTGTGGTTAGCAGTCTAGAGCTTATCTTATAGCACCACCAGGGCTAGGACTGTTTATTGTTGTTGCTAGGTGCCATCGAGTTGGTACTGACTCATAGCGACCCTATGTACAACAGAACGAAACACTGCCTGGTCGTGGGCCAACCTCACAATTGTTTCCATGCTTGAGCCCATTGATGCTGCCACTTTGCCAATCAGTCTCGCCAGGGGTCTTCCTCTCTCTGACCCTCCACCTTAACAAACATACCGTTCTCCAGCAACACCTGCAAAATGGAGATTTGACTGTTGAGAGAGGATGTCAAATTAGGTAGTAAAATAATATCAAAAGAAGGTATTACAATTATAGCTTTCAACACCGGTTATGGATTGAATTATATTCTCTCAAAATGTGTTGTAAATCCTAGCTCTTATACTTGTGATTAAGCCCTCGTGTGGTGGTGTTGAATAAGGAGTGGACTGGTAAACAGTGTTAGTAGTTCAAGCTATGAAAAGCATTGTGGAGAGTGAGTATTCCAAATGCTTTAATTGTGCTCTTGAAGAACCTGTATATGGACTAAGTCAGTCGTCCTAACATAACAAGGGAACACTCTCAGAAACCCTTTTCAGGATCGTTCCTAGTGTAGTGCTGTAGGAAGGGATCTATATCTTGAGATCTTTTCCCATAGAGCAGATGTTCTAAACCTGCCGACCTGCAAAAGAGTCATGTCAGTTTTTCTTGACATGTTTCTAAATTAGAATTGTTGTTTGGTTGTTAATTGCCATTAAATCAGTTCCTATTCTCAGCTACTTGTATAGGGTTTCCAGGAAGTGACGGGTGGGTTTGGACTGCCACCCTTGTGGTTCACAGTCCAACACTTATCCCACAACACCACACCAAGACTCCAAATTAGTATTGTTGTTGTTGTTAGTGTCCTCGAGTTGGTTCCTGTATAGGGATTCTGAGCAGCTGGTGAGTGTGAACCACTGATTTTATGGTTCAAACCAACCTTGTGGTCATCTACTTATCCTAAAGCATGACAGCAGGACTCCAAATTAGGATTACTGCTACATAGTGTCATCAGGTTGTTAAAAAAACACACAACCTATACTAATGGTAAAATATATCAAGTATAAACTGAGTTCCATTTATAACATTATTTTCTGGAGCTTTTTAACCAATCATATGTATTTGTTTTAGGTGATTTGGATTCTGAGAATAAATTGCATAAAGCCAAGTATCCGTGATTTTTGATCACTGGATCAGTATCAACACCATGACTTGCAAACTTGTTAGAAATGCAAATTAGCAAGCTCCACATCATCACTGATTCTGGGATAGGGCCAGTAAAGCTTGAGAACCACAATGAGATCTAAGAAATTGCATTTCTAATAAATTCTAAGAGGATGTTGGTTTGGGGGGTGGGGGGGGTCACATTTTGAGAACTCCTATTCTAGATACTATGACAAGAATGTAGGATATAGACCAAGAAAATAATTTGAGTTTATAAGAATCTTAAAACTTGAAAAGTTTGATTCTCAAAAGCTGAAAATGAAGAATTTTTGGCCAATTTTACTTCATATTTTAATTTTTGAAAATGCTGAGTATAAAATTACAATAGAACTTGCCACCTGGATACCAACTGTCCATCTTTAGCATTAAGATGCTTTTTGTTTGTTTTTAAATTCTTTTTAAGATAATGTGTACAAATAATAGCAGTATATATGACCTCCCAGGATCCCATTCTTCTCTTTCTCTCTGAAGAACCACTATTCTAAATTTGGTATATGTTGTTGTTGTTAAGTGCCATTGAGTCGAGTTGGTTCCAACACATAGTGACCCTGCATAAGGTTTCCGAGGAGCAGCTGGTAAGTTTGAACCGCCGACCTTGCAGTTCAAACAGCTTTGTAGTTTGGCGCATTAGCCCACAGTGCCACACCATCACACACTTAAAATTTTATGGTTTTACTACTTTTGCATATATCCATAAACAATAATAGATTTGCACATTTTCAAAGTACGTAACTGATATAGTTGAGACAGTTATTTTACATTTTTCCAAAAGATAATATGTTTTTGCATATAACTTTAATTCATGTATAATACCTACTATGGCACTGCGGGATAAGTATTGGACTGCTAAATGCAAGGTCGGTGGTTTAAATATACTAGCCGCTCCTTGGAAATGCTATACAGGGTTGCTATAAATCAGAACCTATTCAGTGGCACTTAACAACAACAACAATGTGAATATACCCTAATTTTGTTAATTTATCATTCTTTGCTGTTGTTAAGTACTGTTGAGTTGGTTCTGATTCATAGGAACCCTGTATAGGGTTTCTGAGGAACGGCTGGTGAGCTTGAACCACTGACCTTGCAGTTTAAATCACCACCAGGACTCCAGAGTATCATTTTGATTATACATTACATTTTTCCTAGTTTTTATTCTTTAAAACAATGCTCTGCTGTAGATATTGCATATGTATACTGTGTAAGGAGGAGTTTCTCTAGGGAATATGGCCAGATGAAGAATAACTGAAAATTGGGTTATATTGGCTCTTAGTTATAACCAAATGTAATTTTGCCAGGTCATATGCTATCTTCAATATTGTTGGTGTGTGTCAGTTCATTGTTGTGACTATTATGTCAGTCTATCTCACTGAGAATTTTCTGACCCTTTACCAAACATGGTATCCTTTTTTGAAGTTTTGCCATTTTCACATCCAAGGTGTATTCTGGTTGTATTTGTTCTAAATCTTACTTGTTCGTTTTTTTGTGATCTACATTATAATGTTAACTACTGTTTAGTCAATTTTGAGTCTAGTGTTCCAGGGAGTGACTGGTGGGTTTGAACCACTGACCTTGCAGTTAGCAATACAGTGCCATACCAGGACTCTGGTTCACAGTATATTTCACTGACACCACAATTTGAATGCATCAATTTTTTCTTCCTTTTTTTTTTTTAGTATTCACTTTTTATTGTGAAGTAAGTGAAGATTTACAGACAAGATCATCAGCTTTACATTCAACAAATCATACACTTTGTTTCATCTCAATAAACACAGTACCCTTCATGCAGCTAAAGTTACCCTGTTTCCTTCTGTGAGTCCCACCTGCGTTCCATCCCCTTCCCATCCTCTCTCAACTTTGTCCTTAGAAAAATATTGCCCATTTGATTTTGAATGATTAACCATTCCATGGTGAGAATACCTTGTTAGTGTTGTCCCCCCTATAAACCTATTTACTACTTGTCTGCAAATTGGACCAAAAGGATGATTTCTTTTTTAGACCTGAAGGGTGGTCAGTGCCATAGTCTCAGGTTTGTCCACTCTCTTTCTGTCCAGCAAACCTGGACTTTTTTTTTCTTTTTTATTAAATAATTTTGAGTTTTATTCTACATTTTTTCGTACTCTTTCCAGGTTCCCTCTAATGTGATCCATTTCAAAGCAGTTGATAGTGATAGCTGTGTACTGTCTAGTTCTTCTGGTTTAAGAGTTGTAGAGGAAGGCGGGGCTTGATGGTGGATAGGGTAGAGGTGCGATGTTTAGCCATCAACAATACACAGTATACCAGACAAGGCGGTTTCAGGGCAGAGCTCCAAAACTCAGAACCACATAGGTAGGAATATTTTAAAAGTTTGAAGGCTATAGCTAGTGGAACTTGTAGCAGAATTAGAACTTTCGAATCTGCCGGGTTCAGGTGGCCCAGAGCCGACAACTTGGGCGAGACCAAATGGCAAGACCAAGCAGGGGAGCAGACCCACCATGGAGTAATGCCACAGGAATCTCAGAGCAAAGGTGGACAGTACACTTTCTTGGTTTTGCTTTGTTCTGATTTTCTTTTTTCCTTTTTTGGTATCTGTTTATTGGCCCCCCGACTATTTGCGCACCGCCATTCTGGAGACCAGAGGGGGTGCCTGAGCGAGTGGACACCCCTCACCCCCAACATGGTAGGGTTATTTTCAGCCCAAGAGCCAGCCCTGAACTGTTTTTTAATTGGGAAAAGGCCAGAACAAGGGTTGTGGAGAGGGAAAGAGTATACAAACAAAACAGGCTGAAAATTAAATTCTGAGGTACAGCATAACAACCAGCAGTGACATCTTGAAATTTCTCAGGCGGCCTTGAAGGCAAGAAACTCAAAGAGGACATTAACATTTTACTCATATTAGGCTACAGATTTTTTTTTTTTTCTTCTTCTCTCCTTCCTCTCTGTTTTCTGCGATTATAGACTACAGTATCCAAACTAGTTTTTTATGTTGTTTGTTTTGTTTTGTTTTTTTGGTGGTTCTTTGTTCTGTTTTGTTGCTGTTGCTGTTTTGCTGTTTTTTGTTTCCCCTTTCACATTTGGGGGACTCTTTCTCTGCCTATATTGCCCAAGAAGAGACAGTAACTGCTGCCATATACAATCATATATAAGTCAAGCTACAATCATACTCTATAAAACACCAAAAACCATGTAAGAACCAATACCAACTGCCATACACCAGGTATAACACCTGTGAAAGTTACTCTGAGTTAAGCAACAAGAAGAGTGAAAACAGAAGCCCACATCCTGATCACATTTACCTGGAGGCAATCAGAAAGCATGAAAAATACCAAAACACACACTCAATTAAGTATTAAGGCCACAGATAAACACTAAAGATGTCCAAGAAGCAAAAGTAGATGACCATATTATCAGCACATGTCCAGAAACAAGTTGAAATGTCTGAAACAAATGACCTAGAGGTAGACTTGGAGTACATTCTGGAAGGAGGGCAGGCCTTAGAAATGCCTGAGAAGGAATTATAAAATGTTTCAAAACATTTTACAGTGGAGTTAAGAAAAATAAAGGAAGAAGTCAGGAAAGCACTACAGGAACAATCAATTAAGAGAGATACAGCATTGGAAACAATTAAAAACCTACAAAAAGAGTTCCAAACAATAATAGAATATGAGAAATTGACAATAAACTGAAAGAGCAAAAGAGTAGAATAGAAGAGATGGAAGGCAGAACTAGTGATCTGGAAGACAAACCTCTCAATACGACTAAGATAGAAAAGCAAGCAGAAAAAAGGATAAAAAA
>NW_006408940.1:1402166-1410367 GCF_000296735.1 Chrysochloris asiatica | reverse complement strand
CATGTACAACAATTAGAAACAGACCAACAGAGGGAATCAACAGCCATGAAAAGAAAAGAAATAATAAAGATTAGAGCAGAAATAAATGAGATAGAAAACAGAAAAACTATAGAAAGAATCAACAGAACAAGAAGCTGGTTCTCTGAAAGGATTAACAAAATTGACAGACAATTGGCAAACCTAAAAAAAGAAACAGGGAGAAGACACAAATAACACTCATTAGAAACCACATAGGCATTGTCACAACGGAACCGAAAGAAATCAAAAGGATAATAACAAAATACTATGAAAAGTTGTACTCCATCAAATTTGAAAACTTAGAAGAAATGGATACATTTTAGAAAAACACACCCTACCTAAACTTACACAGTGAAGTAGAAAACCTGAACAGACTCATAGCAAAAGAAGAAACTGATCAGGTCATCAAAAATCTCCCAACCAAAAGAAGTCCAGGTCCAGATGGCATCACTGGTGAGTTCTACCATTCAGGGAAGAGCTATCACCAGTTCTATTCAAGTTAATCAAATTAATTAAATTTCAGAATATAGAGGATGTAAACTTTCTAATATATGAAGCAAGCATAACCCTCATACCAAAACCAGGGAAGGACATCACTAAGAAAGACATTTATAGACTAGTATCCCTCATGAACATAGACGCAAAAATTCTCAACAGAATCCCGCAGCACATCAAAAAGATAACACATGATCAATGGGATTTGTATTAGGGATGCAAGGATTGTTCAACATTAGAAAAACGATCATTATCCACCATATAAATAAGAAAAAAGAATGACATGATCCTATCAATTGATGCAGATAAGTCATTTGACAAAATCCAACATCCATTCCTAATAAAAACACTGAACAAAGTAGGAATTGAAGGGAAATTCCTCAACATAATTAAGAGCATATATACTAAACCAACAGCCTGTATTAATCTCAATGGAAAGAAACTGAAAGCCTTCCCTCTGCAAACAAGAACCAGACACCTATTCAATATTGTGCTCGAAGTCTTAGCAAGAACTATACGGCAAGACAGGGACATTAAAGACATCCAAATTGGCAAACAGGAGGTAAAACTGTCTCTATTTGCAGTTGATATGATACTATACATAGAAAACCTCAAAGACTCGGCAAAACAGCTATTAGACATCATTGGAAGATTCAGCAAAGTGGCAGGATATAAGATCAGCATACAAAAATCAGATGGATTCCTCTATACCAAAAATGACACCTCTGAGAAGGATTTTAGGAAAGCAATACCATTTACAATAGCTGCCCAAAGGATGAAATATTTAGGAATGAATGTAATCAGAGAAACAAAGGTCCTATACAAAGAAAACTACAAAACACTACTGCAAGAAACCAAAAGAGACCTACAAAAATGGAAGAATGTACCATTCACCTGGATAAGAAGACTTAACATTGTGAAAATGTCAATACTGCCCAAAGCAATTTACACATATAATGCAGTCCCAATCCGGATTCCAACAAAATTCTTCAAAGAGATGTAAAAGACAATTACAAACTTTATATGGAAAGGAAAGAGACCCAGGATAAGCAAAGCACTGCTTAAGAAGAAGAGTAAGGTTGGAGGCCTCTGGCTCCCTGACTTCAAAATTTATTACATGGCTACAGTGGTCAAAACAGGTTGAAAGATACATTGATCAATGGAACAGAATTTTGAATCCAGAAATTAACCCATCCGCATACAGCCAACTGATTTTTGACAGAGTACCTAAATATATCACATGGGAAGGTATAGTCTCTTCAACAGATGGTGCTGGCAGAATTGGAAAGCAATATGCAAAAGATTGAAACAAGACCTTTACCTCATGCCTCATACAAAAACCGACTCAGCATGGATTAAAGACTTAAATGTGAATCCCAAATTATGAGGATCATCCATGAAAAAATAGGGACAAATATGTAGGCACTAATTCAGGGAATATACAGACTACCAGACATTTTGAAAACTACACAAACAAAAGTAGACAAAATAGATGATTTGGACATACTAATAATTAGAAACTTATGTCCATCAAAAATTTTTACTGAAAGAGTAAAAAGGTAACTCACAGAATGGGAAAAATCTTTTGCACTGACACATCAAACAAGGAACTCATTTCTTAAAATATATAGGAAACTATGACACCTCTGCAAGAAAAAGACAACCCACTTATAAAATGGGCACAGGTCATGAACAGAAGATACTTCACCAAGGAGGAGATCTGGGCAGATAACAAACATAAGAAAAAATGTTCACTATCACGAGCAATTAGATACAAATCAAAACAACAATGAGACATCATATCACACCAGCAATAACAACAAAGATTAAAAAACAGAAGACAATAAGTGCTGGTGAAGATGTAGAGAGATTGGGACGCTCCTCCATTGCTTGTGGGATTGCTAAGTGGTCCAACCTCTCTGGAAAACAATACGGCACTTCCTCAGAAAGTTGGAAATAGAAATACCTTATGATCCAGCAATTCCTCTACTTGGTATTTACCCACATTAAGCCTACATGAGTAGATATACGCACACCAGTGTTCATAGCCACACTATATACAATAGCAAAAAGATGGAGACAGCCAAACTACCCATCAACTGAAGAATAGATAAACTGTGGTAGAAACTCATGATGGAATATTATGCTACCTTGAAGAATAACAAGGAAGTTGCAAGCCACCACATAATATGGATGAACCTTGAGGACATTATGTTGAGTGAAATTAGTCATAAAAGGAGAAATACTGCATAGGACCATTACTGTAAAAGACTAAGAAAAATAACCCAGACTAAGGGGGGAGGGTTCTTTCTTGGTTACTTGGATGTGGGGCTTGGGGTGAGGGGAGGGAGCACAGGGTAAGGAATAGACACAGGATAGTTTGGGTGCTGGGGAGAGGGACAATACACAAGAAGGGCGAGGGGAATGGAAGAAGAAGGTGCATAGGAAAACAGGCAGGTTTGCATGGGCTAAGTGGGACAGAAGTAAATGATGTATGCACAACCTTGGAACAACAGGGCTTTGGGATACAGGGATTGAGACATCATTAGATTAGGTATAAGGGGGGAAATAATGTTAAGATGCTTGGATGTCTCTTGAATCTTGGTTTCCATGACATACTATTATAAAATAGACACTTGAGGGGTAGAAAAAGGAATAGCTAGAAATATCATCATAGAATGCTTGTAAGTCCATCTTCTGCTTCTAACTGATTGGAATAACTAAAGTGAGGCTACAACGTGCCCAGGGAAGGTCTTCCATAGACCATAGGTGGAATCCTGAACCCCATCCAGAATCTTGAGGTGGGAAATTTACACTTGAAAGAACAAGCAGACCAGCCTGGAATGACTAGAAGAACAGAAGATACTTCTGGAAAGAAAGACCGACAGGAAAAATAGAAAACAATAACTGCAGTCTGACCAATTCATACAATAGAAAGCAAGTTTCTCACCCAGGAGACACCAAGCCATGTGTTCAGTTCCCCGCAGGGCAAACTCCCTTGCAAGACTAAGACTCAGTGGGAATACACGAGCAGACATGCGCTCTGATTGGTGACCACACTGGTTACCAATAAGGAGAAGTAAGGGAAAATGAAGGTTGAGCTAAGCCCTCCAATATACAATATACACTTATGAACCCAGGTGGAGACCTGGTTGGCCAGCAGTGTGGCAAAACCTGGGGACTCTTGGGCCCAGAGTCAGTGACATAGCCACAGAGGACTAGAGTGGAGAGTGAAGCATCCAGCTGATAAGAAGAGAGTACATATGCATAAGAACACCCACACTTGCAGATAATAGCCACTTGACCTGGCTTCAATGACTGGATGATCAGAGCTCAACTAGAAGAAGAAAGAAGAGTAATCTGATACAATTTGATGAACTTGACCTACACCTATGGATGCAGTAGCTCAAAAGAGGGAACAAATCTTTACAGCAAGGATCATTCCTACCTCCTACATACACAGAATAGACAGCGATGGGCAACTTGGACATTGGCTACCCAAAATGGGGGGCTACAAAGGCAAGAAGTGATTGGCTTACAAGCTTTCAAGAGGGAACCTAGATCCAGAGGGCGTGGAGGAAGGTAGAATCTCCACTGAGTAGTATCCAATCTGTCTAGGAGGGGCTAATGAAAGGAGATGCGGAATAGGTCTCTTGTACAATAGTGAATAATTGTTATCAGGACTGACTATGAGGGTTGGAAATTTAAAGGTAGATGTCTTGTAGCAAAAGGAGGGGAGTGGTTGACTTTGCAGTCCAGGAGCGGAGGTCCCTGGAACCATCAAGGAAGAAGAGTGGAGTGTGGGACCATACCCAGAGAAACAATGATGCCAGAGATGGAGGCAGAGATGATGACGTGGAGAGATGGAGTAGCTGGGGACTCTAGACCCAGAGAGGGAGAGGGGCTGTGTGCTGACAACCGGGGATGATGCATGGAGGGAATTATAACCATGGCAATGAAATGACACACGAAAGGATGAATGTAAAACTAATGCTCTCTCAAGTAAACTATCACATAATTCACAATAAAGCATTAAAGAAAAAAAAAAGTTATAGAGACTGATGTTCATATGCTTCATTAGTGCATTGTACTGACTGATTCCAAGCCTCTTGAATTCTTAACACTTCTTTCTTTCGCACATGGAGAAACCAGTGTCTCTCCAAGTGGGAAAGAAAGAAGACAGCCTAATTGCCCATCAGTTGCATATGGAGAGACCACATGGAGAGACCAACTGCACCTTAGGTGGCCAATCATGATGTATCAAGATCCCAGAAGGTACTCATGCTACCAGGATGTAGAACATTGTCTTTGTGGATTGTCTTATGCCAATTGATCATGGTGTCCCCTGAGACTTGTCCTGAGCTCTGAAGCCTGTCAACGGTTTGCCTTATGGTGTTTGATAATATCTAGGAAGTTTTTGTCATTTTGCCGACTGTATATATGTGAAATAGAAACATATATAGCCCACCATTCTTCCCTTACCCATTTAGACTGTTTCATTCTCTGTATCTATGCACAGAAAACTCTTGTTCCAAGTTTGTATAAATATATGTCACTATTTTTCTCTATCCCTTTGAGCAGCTGGTGGGTTTCAACTGCCGACCTTGTGGCCCAGTCCAGTGCTTATCCTATGGCACCACACCAGGAGTCCAACAACAGTGCTTTACCACATTCATAGCTGTGTTTGCAGGAAAGGTACTTGTGTACAAATACCCTTTTTCAAACTCATATGTTTGTGTGGTATTTCCCTCTTCCTCCTTCTTCCATTTAGCATATGTCTCAATCCATGTATATCTGCACAGAACACTGTTTTTCCAAGGATGTGTATATATCACTATTTACTTCTTTCCCCGTTAGCCTGTACATACCTCCCCAGGTCTTCACCTATCTTCATCATTATTCTTCCACTCTTCTTCTTGTATATTGTCCTCCCCATCATAAAAGTTAACGTATGGCTGCCCTCTAGCCAGTGCACTGCTCTTACCTTCCACCTAGCCCTGGTAATTAATCATCAAAGAATTTTTCTTTTAGTATGAATACCTTTACTTGAGTTTTTACAGTACTGGTTTCATACTTTTGTGATTGACTAATTTCACTCAGCATAATATCCTCCAGGTTCATTCGTGTTATGAGGTGTTTCACAGATACATTGTTATTCTTCAGTGTTGCACAGTATTCCATTGTATATTTATCCATTCTTCTGTTGATGGGCAATTAAGCTGTCTCCATATTTTTGCTATTGTGAATAGTGCTACAGTGAACATCTGTGTGTATGTCTTTGTGTCCTCATATTTCTTGTGGGTATATACCAAGTAGAGGGATTGTTAGAGCCTAAGGTATTTCTATTTTGAACTTACTAAAGAAGCACCATACTGTTTTCCAGAGTAGTTGAACCATTTTATAATCACATCAGCAATGTAGGAGGGTTCCAGTGTTTCCACACCCTTGCCAACATTTGTTGTGTTCAGTTTTTTTGAGCTTCTCTGTTAGTGTTAGTGTGAGATGATGTCTCATTGCCTTGATTTGCATTTCTTTAATGACTAATGATCATGAATATTTCTTCATATGTTTGTTGGCTGCCGGAATGTCTTCCTTGGTGAAGTATCTGTTCATGTCTTGTGCCTATGTTTTAATTGGATTGTATGTATTTTTCTTGTAGAGGTGTTATTGTTTTCTCTAAATTTTAGATTCTGATCTCTTGTGTCATTGCAAAAATTTCATTTTCCAGGCAGGCACTTTTTTTTTTTTACCCTTTTGGTGAAATCTTTTGATGATCGTAAGTTTCTTAATTTTTAGGAGGTCCCAGTCACCTATTTTGTCTTTTACTCTTTGTGTGCCTTTTGTAATGTTTTATAGTGTATGTGTGCCATGTATTAGAGCCCCTACGTTTGTCCCTAGTTTTCCCTTGATGATCTTTATACTAGTAGGTTTCACATGTGGTGGTGGTTATGTACCGTGGAGTCGGTTTCTGATTCATAGTGACCCTATACAGAAAGCCTCATTTTTCTCCAGTGGAACAGCTGGTAGTTTCGAGCTGCTGTTCACATATAGGTCTTTAATTCATGTTGAGTGTGTGTTTGAATATGGCTTGAAATACAGGTCTTTTTTCATACTTCTGCAAATGGATTTCCAGTTTTAACAGCACCATTTGTTGAAAAGACTGTGTCTTTCCCATTTCATGTGTTTTGGCTCTTTGTCAAAGAACAGTTGATCTATGTGTCTTTCATTATATCTGTCCTAGGCTGTTTTGACCATTGTGGCTGTGTAGTAAGTTTTGAGATCAGCGAGTGAGTTGCCTCCTACTTTGTTCTTCTACTCAGGCAGTGCTTTCCTTATCTGAGGTTTCTTTACTTTCCATATACAGTTCCTGATCATTTTTTTCCCATGGAATCTGAACTGAGGTTGCATTATATCTATAGGTTGCTTTGGGTAGTATTGACATTTTTACAATGTTAACTCTTCCTGTGCATTAGCATGGTATGTTATTCCATTTTTGCAAATCTCTTTTGGTTTCTAAGTATTTAATATTTTGTATGCTGTTGCTAACCTTAAGGTCAACAGTTTGAAACTACCAGCTGTTACACAGGAGAAAAATGAGGCTTTCTGCTTCCATAAAGATTTACAGCACTGGAAACCCTATATAAGGTCGCTAAGAGTTGGAACCAACTCCATGGCACATAACCCCCACTACCACTGTAAATAGTGTTGTTTTCCTAATGTCTTTTTCAAAGATCTCTTCATTTCTATAGAGGAATTCAACTGTTTTTTGTATATTGATGTATTATTTCCCTGCCACTTTGACAAATTTTTCATTGAATTTCAGTAATTCAACTCCAATGTGCATTGAAAGCATTGGTAAAGAACAAGGCTCAAGTAATTGATGAAATGCAAATTGAAATCTTTGAACAAACTGGTAAACTACTGTAGTCATTCACTCATCTATGCCATGGTCCTAGGGACCTCCACTCCTAGGTGCAAAGTTAATCACTCCCTTCCTTGCTACAAAATGTCTACCTTTACATTTCCAACCCTCACAATCAGTCCTGATAACAATTATTCCTATTGTATCACAAGAGACCTAGCCACATTTTCTTTCATCAGCCCCGCCTAGACAGATTGGATATTACTTAGTGGAGATTCTACCTTCCTCCACACCCTCTGGATCTAGGTTCCCTCTTAATAGCTTGTAAGCCAGTCACTTCTTGCCTTAGTAGCCCCCTCATTTTGTGTAGCCAATGTCCAAGTTGCCTACCCACGTCTATTCTTTGTATGGAGGGGGTAGGAATGATCCTTGCTGTAAAGATTTGTTCCCCCTTCTGAGGTACTACTTCCATAGGTGTAGGTCAAGTTCATCAAAATTATATCAGAATACTCTTTTTTTCCTCTTCTTTCTTCTTCTAATTGAGCTCTGATCATCCGGTCATTGAAGCCAGGTTAAGTAGGTATTATCTGCAAGTGTGGGTGTTTTTATGCATATGCCCTCTCTTCTTATCAGCTGGACGCTTCACTCTCCACTCTAGTCCTCTGTGGATATGTCACTGACTATGGGCCCAAGAGGCCCCAGGTCTTGCAGTACTGCTGGCCATACCTTCATTGCTGTTTTTCCCTCACTTCCCCTTATCAGTGATGAATGTGGTCACCAATCAGAGCATGTATTCCCATTGAGTCTTAGTCTTGGAAGGGGGTTT
>NW_006408940.1:1375887-1400136 GCF_000296735.1 Chrysochloris asiatica | reverse complement strand
CTTGGGCTGAGTATCCTCACTGTAAGCATTTGTGGCAGAAGAACCTACCACCGGTGAGGGTTGGGGGTGGCAACTCGGCTTAGGCTCTCCCTCTATTCACCAGAATGGAGGTGGGCAAACAGTGAGCGTGCCAATTACCAGATACCAAAGAAAAAAAGAAAATCAGAACAAAGCAAAACTGACAAAGTATATTTTCCATTTTTGTTCTAAGGTTCCCGCGGCGTTTTTCCGTGGTGTTTCTGTTCCCCGTGTTTCTTCCTGCCGCTTGGTCTCATCCAGGGTGTCGGTTCAGACCTCTGAGCCCAGTCTGGCAGATTCAAAAGTACGTGGTTTTTTACTTCAGCTCTAACTCCACAAGCTATAAGTCTTCAAAACCTTTAAAATATTCCTATCTCTGTGGTTCCCAATTTTGGAACTCTGCCCTGGCTCTGCTTTTCCTGGTATTCTGTGCTGTTGCTGACGACGAACTTCACTGTACCTCTACCCTAGCCGCCATCAAGCCCCGTCTCCCTTACTTTTAATCTGTTCTTGTCTCTGTGTGTGAGATGTGTCTCTTGCAGAGAACATTTTGAAGGATCTTGTTTTCTTATCCATTCTGGTACTCTCCATCTCTTAACAGGTACTTTTAATCCATTTACATTCAGCGTAATTGTCTCTAGGTATGGATTAATTGTTGCCATTATGTTTAGTTTTTTGTGGTGTTGTTGCTTTCTTTGTTCTGTATGTCTTTCTTTATTGGTTTCATGCTTTTTGTGTTTTTTTCTGTAAGTTTCCTCATAGTTTTAATGTTTCCATGTTCTTCTTGGGTTTTCATTCTCTTGGTATGTTGTGAAGTGTTAATTTTCCTTGAGGTTGCCTTATAGTTTATTAACTTTTCTCTCCGTTTAGTAGTATTTTTATCCTTTATTCTACCTGACCTTCTTATCATCTGGATCTCTGTTCCTACATGTTTATCTCCTTTTACATTGTAATTGTTTTGTTCATAGACTGACCTCCCAGATTCTCTGAGTTTGTTCATATAGTTTTGATGTGTTCTCGACTCTTCCTTTTGCCGATTTAATTCTGGGAGGTGTTGCCACGTATGCCAATCTCTGGTTGTTGTCTGTACTTGTTGGTTCTCAGTCCACAGAACTCCCTTTAGGATGTTTTGTAGCACAGGGTTGGCTTTGGCAAAATCCCTTATCTTCTGTTTATCCTGGAATGTCTTGATTGCATCATCATATTTGATTGATAGCTTTGCTGGATAAAAGATTTTTGCTTGGCACATTTTTTTCCTTCAAGGTTTTATATATGTCTCCCCATTGCCTTCTTGCTTGCCTGTTTTCTGCTGAGAGATCTGAGCTTAATCTGAGTTGCTTGCCTTTGTATGTGACATTTCTGTTTTCCCTAGCTGCTTTCTGGAGTGTCTCCTTATCTTTGATTTTGGAGAGCTTGATTATGATATGTCTCAGTGATTTTCTTTTGGGGTCTCTCCTTGGAGTTCGTTGAGGTTCTTGAATGTTTATCTTTCCACTTTTCAGTATTTTTGAGACATTTTCTTCCAGCAGTTCTTCACCTATTTCCTTTGTGGACTTGTGTGATTCTTTCTGTTCTCGAATGCCTTTAATTCTAAAGTTACTCCTATTCATATTGTCCGACATGAATCTTAGACCTTCTTCTGATTTTTGTATTTTTTCTGTTTGCTCTTCTATCTTAGTGGTATTGAGAATTTTGACTTCAAAAGCTCACTGGTTCTGCCTTCCATCTCGTCTCTTCTATTCCTTTGCCCTTTCAGAGTATTTTCCATTCCTGAATTTTATCGATTGTTTGGATGCCCTTCTGTAAGTTTTGAATTGTTTCCAATGCTGTATCTATCTAATTTGATTGTTCCTCTAGCACTTTCCTTACTTCTTCCTTATTTTTCTCAACTGCATTGTAAAGTAGTTTGAAACATTCATCATCATTTTTCTGAACTCCTTCTCAGGCATTTCCAAGGCCTTCCTTCCTTCCAGAATGGAGTCCAGGTCTACATCTAGGTCATTTGTTTCAGACATTTTATCTTTTTTCTGAACATGTGCTGATATGGTCATCTTTTTTTCGTTGTTGGACATGTGAAGCATTTATGTGGCATTAATACTTAATTGAGTATGTGTGTTGATTTTTTTTATGCTTTCTGATTGCTTCCAGGGAGATGTGATTCAGGATATGGGCTTCCCTTTTCACTCTTGTTAATGTTTAACTCTGAGTAACTTTCACAGGCGTTGTCTGCCACCCTGGTATATGGCAGTTGGTATTGGTTCTTGCCTGGGGTTTGGTGTTTTATAGAGTGTGATTGTATATGGCAGCTTAAATATATGGCAGCACTTGCTAACTCTTCTTGGGTAATATAGGGAGAGAAAGAGTTCCCGAAGGTAGAAGGGGCAGCATAAAACGGCAAAACAGCACCAGCGGAAAACAAAACTAAAAAAAAAAATCTACAACATCAAAACTAGACTGAATACAGAAAAGGTAGAGGAGGGAGAGAAGAAAAACAAAAATATCTGTAGCCTAATGTGAGTGTGACTTTAATGTTCTCTCTTTAGCTTCTTGCTCTCAAAGCTTCTTCAGAGAGTATAAGTTGTCACTGTCGGTTGTTAGGCTATACCTCAGGCTTTAATTTAATTTTTGGCCTGTTTTGTTTTTTAAACTCTTTTCCTCTCTACAGCCCTGTACTGCCCTTTCCTGTATTAAAAAAAAAAGTTCCCTTCAGCACCTGCTCTTGCACTGAGAGTATCTGTGCGCATGCGTGGCAGAAGAAACCACCTGTAGTGAGGGTTGGGGGGTGTCCATTCACTCAGGCACCCCCTCTAGTCACCAGAATGGAGATGCGCAAACATTGTGGGTATCAATAACCAGATACCAAAAAATAAAAAATAAAAAGAAAATCAGATCAAAGCAAAACCAACAAAGTGTATTATCCTCCTTTGCTCCAAGGTTTCTGTGGTGTTTTTCCGTGGTGTTTCTGCTCTCCTGTTTGGTCTTGCCATTTGGTCTCACCCAAGATGTCAGCTGTGGCCCTCCGAGTCTGGCAGATTCAAAAGTCCACAATTTCTTACTTTACCTTCAAGTTCCCCTAGCTAAAAGCCTTCAAACTATAAAAATAATTATAGCTCTGTGGTTTTGAGTTTTGGAGCTCTGCCCTGGATCTGCTTTGCCTGAAATTCTGTGGTATGGCTAATCACAAACTTCACAGCACCTCCACCCTAGCTGCCATCTCATTGTTTTTTTGTTTTGTTTTGTTTTTATTTGCATCTCTCTAATGGAGTCCTGTTATGGCTCTGTGGGTTAATGTGCCAGATTGAAAAGCCATTTGAACTGCAAGTTGGCAGTGCAAGCTCACCAGCTGCTCCTCAGAAACCCTATACAGGGTCGCTATGGGTTGGAACCGACTCGATAACACTTAACAACAACAATGGAGTCCTTGTGTGACGCTGTTGCCAGACTGCAGAACAGTTTGAACTGCAAGGTGTGTGGTTCAAGCTCACCTGCTGCTCCTTTGAAACCCTATACAGGGTCGCTATGGGTCGGAACAGCAGTTAACAACAAGAATGGCTAGTGATAGTGAACATTTCTTTATATGTTTGTTGGGTGCCCGAATCTCTTCTTTGGCGAGGTGTCTGTTCATGTCCTGTGCCCATTTTTTAATTGAGTTCCTTGTCTTTTTCTAATAGAGGTGTTGTAGTTTCCTGTGGTGGTCGTTATTTGCCATGGAGTTGGTTACGACTGATAGCAACCATGTACAGGGTTTCTGAGACTGTAAATCTTTATGGGAGCAGAAAACCTCATCTTTCTCCCACGGAACAGCTGGTAGTTTCGAACTGCTGAGCTTGCGTTTCACAGCCTGATTCGTAACCACTACACTGCCAGAGTTCCTATTGTTGTTGTTGTTAAGTGCCGTCGAGTTGGTTACGACCCATAGCGACCCTGTACAGGGTTTCCGAGGGTGTAAATCTTCACGGGAGTAGACAGCCTCATCTTACTCCCGCGGAGCAGCTGGCAGTTTCGAACTGCTGACCTTAAGGTTCGCAGCCCAATTCGTAACCACTACGCTACCAGAGAGTTCCTATAGATTTTAGAAATTAGTCCCTTGTCTGATGTCTTTGTAAAAGATTTTTTCCCATTTTGTGGACTCCTTTGTTACTGTTTTGGTGACAGCCTTTGATGCACATAAGTTCTGATTTTTAGAATGTCCCAATCATCTATTTTGTCTTGTTTTTGCTTGTGGAATTTTTTACAATATTTGCTATTCTGTGAGCTCTGTATTAGAGCCATCAAATTTGTCCCTTTTTTTCATTGATCTCCTTTATAATTTTGCTATTCACATTGTGGTCTTTAATCCATGCTGAGTTGGTTTTTGTATCAAGCATGATGTAAAGATACTGTTTCAATCTTTTGCATATCGATTTCCAGTTCTGCCCGCACCATCTGTTGAAGAGACTGTATCTTCCCCACTCAATAATTGGGCCCTTTTTCAAAGATCATTAAGTGGATGGGTTTATTTCTGGGTTCTCATTTCCTTTACAGTTATCTATGTATCTTTCATTGTACCAGTATAAAGTTGTTTTGATCACTCTAGCCATGTCATTTTAAAATCAGAGAGTGAGAGGCTTCCAACTTTAATATTCCTCTTAAGCAGTGCTTTGCTTATCCAGGGTTTCTTTCCTTTCCATGTAAAGTTTGTAATTGTTTTTTCCATCTCTTTGAAGAATGTCATTGAACTCTGGATGAGGTTTGTGTCATATGTGTAGATCGCTTTGGGTAGTATTGACATTTTCACAATGTTAAGTCTTCCTATCCTGGGACACGGTATAGTCTTTCATTTTTGTAAGCCCGTTTTATTATTTTTTTTTTGTAGTAGTGTTTTGTAATTTTCTTGATACAAACTGTGTATAC
This sequence comes from Chrysochloris asiatica, assembly GCF_000296735.1. NCBI lineage: Eukaryota > Metazoa > Chordata > Mammalia > Afrosoricida > Chrysochloridae > Chrysochloris > Chrysochloris asiatica. The sequence continues at coordinate 1,395,225 of NW_006408940.1, read as the reverse complement.
TTTCTGTGTAACCTTTGTTTCTCTGGTTACATTTATTCTTAAATATTTCATCCTTTGGATGGCTATTGCGAATGGTATTGCTTTCCTAATGTCCTTTTCTGCACTGTCATTATTAGTATAGAGGAATCCAACTGATTTTTGTATGTTGATCTTGTATCATGCCACTTTGTTGAATCTTCCAATGAAGTTTACTAGTTTTTTTAATGCGTCTTTGTGTTTTTTTATGTATAGGATCATATCAGCTGCAAATACAGAGAGTTTTACTTCCTCTTTGCCAGTTTGGATGCCTTTAATTTCCCTTTAAGGAGCTCTGGTAGCATAGTGATTACGAATCACACTGCTAACCTCAGGGTCAGCAGTTCGAAACTACCAGTTCCATGGGAGAATGATGAGGCTTTCTGCTACTGTAAAAAGTTACAGCCTTGGAAACCCTGTACAAGGTTGCTATGAGTTGGAACCGACTCCATGGCAAGTAACAACAACAATTTCCCTATCTTGCTGTCTAGCTCTGGCTAACACTTCCAACGAAATATTGAACAGTAGTGGTGACAAAGGGTATCCTTGTCTGGTTCCTGTTCACAAAGGGATAGCTTTCAGTTTCTCTCCGTTGAGAGTAATGTTAATGCTGGCTCTTGGTTTTGTATATATGCTCTTAGTTATGTTGAGGAAATTCCCCTCATTTCCTACTTTGTTGAGTGTTTTTTCAGGAATGGATGTTGGATTTTGTCAAATGCCTTTTCTACGTCAATCTATATGATTATGTATTTCTTTTCCTTTTTCTCATTTGGTCAGTTACATTGACTGTTTTTCTAATATTGAACCATTCTTGCATCCTTGATATAAATCCCACTTGTTCATTCTTGCATCCTTGATATAAATCCCACTTATTCATGATGTATTATTTTTTGATGTGTTTTTGGATTCTGTTGGCTAGGATTTTGTTGAGAATATTTGCATCTATGTTCATGAGGGATATTGTTCTTTAATTTTTTTCTTGGTGATTTCCTTCCCTGGTTTTGTTTTATGTTTGCTTCATACAATGTATTAGGAAGTTTTCCATTCTCTTTTATGATCTGGAATAATTTGAATAGAATTGGTGACAGCTCTTCCCTGAATGTTTGATAAAACTCACCAGTGAAGCTTTCTAGACCTGTGCTTTTGGTTGGGAGTTATTTGATGACTTGGTCAATCTCTTGTTTTGTTTTAAGTCTGTTCATATTCTACTTCACTCTGCATAAGTTTAGGTTGGTGATGTTTTTCTAAAAATACGTCCATCTCGTCTAAGTTGTCAAATTGTTTGAGTACAACTCTTCATAGTATTTTGTTAGTATCCTTTTGATCTCCTTTAGTTCTGTTGTCAGGTCACACATGTGGTTTCTAATGCATGCTTTTTGAGTCTTCTCCCTCTTTTCTTTTGTTAGGTTTGCCAATCATTTCTCAACTTTATTAATCTATTGAAAGAACCAGCTTCTTGTCCTGTTAATTCTTTCTGTAGTTTTTCTATCTCATTTATTTCTGTTCTAATCTTTTTTATTTCTATTCTTCTAGTTACTGTAGTTTCCCTTTGTTGGTCTTTGCCTTTTTGTTGGCGATGCTGTGCTAATGTGTTAATTTTCATTCTTTCTTCTTTTTGTATGTGTGCATTTATTGAAATAAATTGTCCTCTCCAGCATCGCTTTCGCCATGTCTCAAAGATTTGGTATGTTGTAATTTTGTTATTTGTTTTTGTTACTTTGTAAGTTCACGTTTTGTTTCTCCTACTATTCAGTAGCATTTCAGCAGGATGTTACTCAGTTTCCATGTATTTGACTTTATATTGATTTCTAATTTTTCTAGAATTGTGTTATGCGAAGATGCTTTATAGTATTTTGATGTTTGTAAATTTATGGAGGCTTTTTTTGTGACCTAACACATAGTGAATTCTGGAGAATGTTCCATGTGCACTGGAAAAGAATGTATATTGTGTTGTTGTTTGGTTGAATGATCTGTACACATTTATAAAGTTAAGTTGGTGGATTGTGCTCTTTCATTCCTCTATATCTTTGTTAAGTTTCGTTCCAGTTGTTTCTTTGTACTATCCCTTTTCGAAAGTGTCGTATTAAAATCTCCCACTATATTTGTAGATTTTTTTTTTCCTTCTGTTGTAGTAGGGTTTGCTTTGTATATCTTGGTGCTCTTTTATTTAGAACATATTTATTATGGTTATGTCATCTTGCTCAGTTGACCCTTTAGTCTTCTTTATCTCTTAATGCTTGTTTGTGCCTTAAAAATTATTTTATCAGAGATTAGTATTGCCACTCCTGCTCATTTTTAATTGAAATTAACTTTTAGTCATTCAGGAATATATAACCATTCATACAACTAAAGTGTATGCCCCACAAACCTGCCCGTCCCCCACCCCCACCCCCGGCGCTAGCACACAGTCCCTCTCCTTCCCTGAATCAAGTCCGCAGCCACTCCTTCTCTCCTCGCCATCATTTGTGCTTTCATCTCTGGCGTTGCTGCTTCTCTAGATAGTGTCCTGCACTATTCTCTTCCATGATGGTCCATGGTCCTCCGCACCTGGACTGCAAGATCAGCCACTCCCTTCCTTTTACTACAAAGTGTCTACCTTTACATTTACAATATTCACAATCAGTCCTGATAGCAATTATTCACTATTGAACCACAAGAGTTGTATCCCCATCTCCTTTCACCAGCCCTATCCAGACAGGTTGGAAACCACTCAGTGGAGGTTCTGTCTTCCCCCACATCCTCTGAAACTAGGATTCCTCTTGCAAGCATGTAAGCCAATCAGTCCCTGTCTTTATTGCCCCCTCCTTGTAGGTAGCCAATATCTAATTTGCCCGTTGACTCGATGGCACTTAACAACAACAACAACAACAAATCTACCCTGTATAAAGGAGCTCAGGTAGCGTAGTGGTTAAGTATCGGGTTGTGAACCTCAAGGTCAGCAGTTCGAAACTACCAGCCGCTCCGTGGGAGAAAGATGAGGCGTTCTGCTCCCGTAAAGATTTACAGTCTCGGAAACCCTGTGCAGGGTCACTATGAGTTGGAATCGACTCCACGGTACTAAATAACAACATCTACCCTGTATACAGAGGGGGATAGCATTGATACTTGATGTGAAGACTCCTTCACTCTCAGTTGGTATTTTGAGCTATTACATCTATAAGTATAGGTCACGTTCATAAAATTGTAGCAATTTACAATTGTTTCCTTATCAAAAATTTTTTTTTAAATCTTCCTCTGCTCTCATTTAATTCTGTTCTAATCTTTATTATTTCTTTTCTTCTGGTGACTGTAGGTGCACTTTGATCATCTATTTCTAGTTGGAGATGCTGTATTAATGTGTTAATTTTGGTTCTTTCTCTTTTTGGATGTGTGCATTCATTGCAATAAATTATTCTCTCAGCACTGCTTTGCTGTGTTTCAAAGATTTTAGCTTGTTGTATTTTCGTTCTTATTTGTTTCTAGGAACTTTGTGAATTCACGTTTTATTTCTTCTACTACCCAGTCGCTTTTCAGCAGGTGTTAATTCAGTTTTCATATGTTTGACTTTATTTCCTTGGGGTCTTCATATTGTTGATTTCTAGCTTTATAGCATTGTGGTGTGAAAAGATGCTTTGTAGTAGTTTGATGTTTGTAAATTTATCGGGGCTTCTTTTGTGGAGAATGTTCATGGAAAAGAATGTGTATTGTGCTATTGTTGATTGACTGCTCTGTACACATCTGTGAGGTTAAATTGGCTGATTTTGTTGGTTAGTTACTGTATCTATGTCAAATTTTTTTTGATTGTTCTATCCTTTTTCGAAAGTGGTATATTAAAATCTCATACTATTATTATAGATTTGTCTACATGCCTGCTTTTGTATTCTCTTTGAGTTTCAGTCTTGAAGGGCAGTTTGTCCTGAAGGGACTTGATTGCTTGCCTTGATAGCTTCCTAGCAAATAACTTGTTCATTCTTGTAATAACCAATCATACAGCCATTTTTGTTTTGGGTACTCTCAGTTTTTTGACTGGTGCATTTATAATCCATTGACATGAAACATAATTATTGATTGGTATGAATTAATTGGAGTCATTTTTCTCTGCTTTTTGTGTGTGTGTGTGTTTGTGTGTTGTTATTAGTTTCTTTGTTATGCATGTTTTCCTCTGCTGAATTAAATTTTTTTAAACTTTTTCTTGCAAATTTTTTCATAGTTTTAGCATTTACAAAAACTTTTATTTGATGTGAAGGTGTATTGTTTCTTTGAGATTACCTTTTAATTTATTAATTTATTTCCCAATTTATAGTCGTCTGTTTTATCTTGAAATCTACATAACTTGCTCACTATTTGGAATTCTGAAACTATCATTTTGTATTGTCTCTAATTCTGTATTTTGTTAGATTTTTGTTAATTTGTGGTTTAAAATTTTTTTTTTTTTTCTGTACCTTCCTGTTAATCACACTCCTAAATTCTTTTTCAGGTAATTCAAGTGCCTCTTTTTCCTAAAACACATTGTCCAGCTCTGCCTTTTGGTCATTTAAGTTACTCTTTCCTGTTTCTTCAAATGAACAGAAATTATCTGCTGCTTTATTGTAGCATCATTGTATTTGTATTAAATTGAGGAATGTATATCAGTTTATTTTTAGGTACTCACCACCTGCCTTCTGGTGGGTGTTATTAGTAGGTGAGGTTGTGTGCAATTTTCTGTTCACTGTTTGTGTAGTTTGGTTCAGGGTAGATTTAGCTGATGTTATTGTTTTTAATCCAGTTCATAGCAGCTGGTGTGAACTCTCGACAAATTTGTGGGTTTTAGAGGGCCATTTGTGGGAGCTTCCCCAGGGGTGTATGTTGGTGAAGGCTGGCCTGGCCTCTTGTCCCCAGGGGAGTGTGGGGAACCAGAAAAAAAAAATCTCACATTTGTGTCTGAGAGCCACAGGTAGGTTTCTACAATGTGAATATGTTTTTGTTTTTGTTCTCTGAAGCTGCTCACAAATGCTTACGATGGCTGTGGCAGGTTCCATTGGCCACCACAGCCCAGCATTACCTCTTCTCTTGCTGCATCTTGCCCAGTAAACATTTGATCCACATCTCTACTTCTTTATATGAAGCTCAGAGTTTTAGGACTATCCTCTTCGTCTGTCTTATCTGGTTTTCTGTATCTTTGCCTTAGAGGGCCTGCACAGCCTTTCTACCTAGTTTGCCATCTTGCCCCACCTTTCTGCCTCTTCAGTTCTTGTGACTCTTCTTACTTTAGAACATGGAGAGACCAATAGCTGCAACTTAAACGACTGCTCATGAGCTTTTGAGATCCCAGATGCTACTCACCAGAGTAGGAATGTAGAACATTGTCTATGTGGATTATTTTATGCAAATTGCCCAGGATTTATCCTGAGACTGTGGTTCTGAGCCCCCAGGCCCAGCAACTCATTGTCTTAAGATGTTTGATAATTCTGTGAAAAATTCTAAGAAATTTTCATAATTTTGCACACTGTATGCTCCACCACATTCATAGTTGTGTTTGCAGGAAAGGTAAATAACCCTGTATAGATATCCTCGTTGAAACTCATTTATTTGTGTGATATGTAAATATATATATGCCTGTTTCTCAATCCATGTATCAATGCACAGAACAACACTGTTGTTCCAAGATTCTGTGTGTGTGTGTGTGTGTGTGTGTGTGTGTGTATAAAATGTCTCACTATTTACTTTTATCCTCTTTGGTGGTGGTTGTGTGCTGTCGGTTCCAACTCATAGTGACCCTGCATAGGTTTTCCAAGTCCTGTTATAGTGCTGTGGGCTAATGTGCTGGACTGCAGAATCACTGTGTGCAACAAGGTCGGTAGTTCAAGCTCACCAGATGCTCCTCAGAATCCTATACAGAGTCTCTATGGGTCGGAACCAACTCAATAGCACTTAACAACAACAAATCTTTATGGGAGCAGAAAGCCTCATCTTTCTCCCATGAAACCACTGGTAATTTCGAACTGCTGACTTTGGGGTTAGCAGCCTGACTCGTAACCACTATGATTGCTTATCTCCCTGTGTATTTGTCTATCTTCATCTTTCTACTGCCACCCTTTCTCCTCTTATATATTGCCATCCCCTTTCTTGTATATTGCCCTCCCTCTCATCTGAGCTAACATGTCTAGCCTCTAGCTAATGACTTTTTCTCCCTTCCCTCCCACCCTAGAACCCATCAAATAATGTTTATTTTAGTATGAAAATCTTTAAAGTTTTTACAATAGTGGGCTCATATGATATTTGTCCTTTTGTGATTGATGAATTCCGCTCAGTCTAATGTCTTCCAGGAGTCCTGGTGTGGTGCTGTCAGTTAATGCCTTGGACTGCAAAGTTGGTTTAAACTGCAAGGTTGGCGGTTCAGGCTCCTAAGAAACCTTATACAGGGTTGCTATGGGTCAGAACCGACTCAGTAGCACTTAACAAAAACAAAAACAACAACGTCTTCCAGGTTTATCTATGTAATGAGGTGTTTGCAGATCCATTGGTATTCTGTTACTTTTATTATTGTTCATCTTTTGTATGCTTTGAAACAATTGAAAAGACAGTGACTTGAGTTTAATGTATCTTAGTCCTAAAATGACATTGTTTCTTATTAAAGCTTTTAAAGGGTCTTTTGCAGCTGTTGTGCAATGTATCATTTGATTTATTGACTGGTGCAAATAGACATTGTTTGTTGATTTAAATAGAACGAAATTACTGACAACTTTGGCAGTTTATTCTTCATTTATCATAACGTTTATTGAACACTTATGAGGAATTTTGTTTTATTCACATTCTTGCATAATCCAAAGTGAAGATTGTAGTCTTTGGCCTTCATCAGTAAGTGCTTCATTTTCAGTAAGCAAGATTGTCATCTGCCTTTTAATAATGACTCTTATAAGAGTCCTGTTGTGGCACTGTGGGCTAATGTGTCAGACTGCAAAGTCATTTGAACTGCAAGGTCAGTGGTTCAAGTTCACCAGCTGCTCCTTGGAAACTCTGTACAGGGTTACTATGGGTCGGAATCGACTCGACGGCACTTCACAACACTCTAATCCTGATGCTGTCTTTTTCTTCATATAGTCCAGTTTTTCAGATTATTTGTTCCGTATATAGATTAAGTTATGTGAAAGGATTGCAACCCTGCTGAACACCTTTTCTGATCTTTAAACATGCAGTATATCTCTGTTCTGGTAGCGTAGTTGGTTATTATTACATATTTTAAAACTTTTTAATGTAAATTTAATGATGATTCACACACATAGCAGGTTTACATTCAACCAATTGTATTCTTCATGGTTGTGGATGTGCTTTTTCTAAGCATCTTCAGTTTTCATCACTCTTGTTTTTTCTGCACAGAGAGAGATCAGTAATTGCACCTTAGGTGGCTGCTCATGAGCTTTTAAGATCCCAGCCGGTACTCAAAAGGAGAATGGAGAACAATGTTTTTCTGGATGGTGTTATGTCAGTTGACCATGGTGCCTCCTGAGATTATGGTCCTAACCCCTAGGCCCAGCAACTCATTACTTCAAAGGTGTTTAGCAAAGTCTAAGAAGTTTTCATGGTTTTGCTCACTGTATGCATCAAGTTCATGGATATGCTTGCAGCAAAGGTAGAAAACCATGTACAAATATCTTCTGTCAATCTTTATATATCTGTCAGTGTATTCCCTCTCCCTCCCTACATCCTTTCAATCTATGTATCTATCCATGTATCTAACTACATCACAATTATTGCAGGACTGTGTATGTGATAGTATTTACCTGTAATGAATAATTGCTTCTTGATCCTTGTTCAAGTTCTTCATGAATACAATTGCTAATTTCTCTAATGATTATACCTCACCCATCTATAAGATATGAGAGCCTCATTTCTCTTAAATTTATCAGAGCATGGCATTTGTAGACATTTGAACTTTTGCCGGTTAAAGAAATGTGAAATTCCACAGTTACAGGGCCCTTGAGTGACTTTTTTTTTCTGAATAGTTGAGTTTATTTCTGTGAATTCTTCAATAGACTTTACAACTCAAAATGAAGAGAAATAGCTATACACATTAATTAATAATTGGAATATGGAATATATGAAGTATCAATCTAAAACAATTGGAAATTGTCAAACATGAAATGGGATGCATAAACATCAATATCCTAGGCAGTAGTGACCTTAAATGGACAGGAATTAGCCATTTTGAATCTGACAGTCACATGGTTTACTGTGCTAGAATGGCAAAGTGAAGAGGAACGATGTCACATTCGTCATCAAAAAGACCATACCAAGATCTGTCATGATTGGAAATGTAAAGGTAGACGTTTTGTAGCATAAGGAGGGGAGCGAATAACTTCACAGTCTAGGAGCGGAGGTTTTTGGGGCCATCAAGGGAGCAGAGTGGAGAGTGGGACTCTACCCAGAGAAGCAGTGATGCCAGAGATGGAGGCAGAGATGATGATGTGGAGAAATGGAGCAGCTGCGGATGCTAGACCCAGAGAGGGAGAGGGGCCATGTGCTAACGACCAGGGGGGCAGGCTTACAGGGTGTACTCTTTGGTTGGTTGATGATGCATGGAGGGGTTTGTAACCATGGAAAGGAAACGATATATATGATAGGATGAATGTAAGGCTAATGTTCTCCCATGTGAACTATCACATAATTCACAATAAAACAAACAAACAAAAATCTGTCATGAGGTATTGCACTGTCTGTGATAGGATAATATTCTTATGCCTACAAGGAATATCAGTTAATACCATTATAATTCAAATTTATACACCAATCACTAAAGCCAGTGATGATGAAATTGAAGAATTCTACCAACTTCTTCAGTCTTAAATTGATCAAACATACAATCAAGGTGCAGTGATAACTATTGGTAGTTGGAATGCAAAGGTTAGAAACAAAGAGAAAGGATCAGTGGTTGGACAATATGGCCATGCCGATAGAAAAGATGCTAGAGGTCTCATGATAGAATTTTGCAAGACCAATTATTTGTTCATTGCAAATACCTTTTTAAACAACATAAAAGACGACTATATACATGAACCTCACCAGATGGAATACTCAGAAATCAAATTGACTACATCTGTGAAAAGATGGCAAAGCTCCATCTCATCAGCCAAAACAAGGCCAGGGACAGACTGTGCAACCAGACCCTCAATTGCTCATACACAAATTCAGACTGAAACTGAAGAAATTAAAAACCAGTCCACAATAGCCAAAATAAGACCTTGAATATATCCCACCTGAAATTAGAGATCATCTGAAGAACAGATTTGATGCATTAGACACTATAAACACCAAAGACCAGGAGAATTGTGGGATGACATCAAGAGCATCATGCATGAAGAAAATAAATGGTCATTAAAAAGAGAAAAAAGAAGGAAAATACCTAAGTGGATCTCAGAAGAGACTCTTGAAACTTGCTCTCCAGTGTAGAGATGCTAAAGCAAAAGAAAGAAAGGAGGAGGTAAAAGTACTGAACAGAAAATTTCAAAGGACAGCTAAAGAAGAAAACATCAAACATTACAACGAAATGTGCAAAGATCTGGAGTTAGAAAACCAAACGGAAAGAACATGTTCAACATTTCTCAAGCTGAGGGAATTGAAGAGAAAATTCAATCCTCAACTTGCTGTATTGAAGGATTCTATGGACAAATTATTGAACGATGCAGAAAGCATCTAAAGATGGGAGGAATACACACATTCACTGTATCAAAAAGAAATGGTAGATATTCAGCCATTTCAAGAGGTAGCACATGATCAAGAGGCAATGATACTAAAAGAAGTCATCCAAGGTGTATTGAAGGCATTGACAATGTCACCAGGAATTGATGGAATACAAATTGAAATATATCAACAATGATGCAGCACCGGAAGCACTCACTCATCTATGCTAAGAAATTTGGAAGACAACTACCTTGCTAACTGACTGGAAGAGATCCGTATTTGTGTCTGTTCCTAAAGAGAGGTGACCCTATGGGATGCAGAAATCATCGGACAATATCATGGATATCCCATGTGAGTAAAGTTTTACTAAAGGTAATGTAAAAGAAGCCTGCAACCATACGCTGATAGAGAACTTCCATAGGTTCAAGCCGGTTTCAGAAGAGGACATGAAATGAGGGATGTATCTCATTGCTGATGTCAGATGGATCTTGGCTGAAAGCAGAGAATGCCAGAAAGATGTTTACCTGTGCTTTATTGATTATGCAAAGGCTTTCAGTTGTGTGGATCATGACAAGCCATGAACAACATTGTGGATAATGAGTATTCCCTAACACTTAATTGTGCTCATGAGGAACCTGTACATAGACCATGAGGCAGTTGTTCGAACAGAACTAGGCAACGCCACATGGTTTAAAATTGGGAAAGGTGTGAGCCAGAGTTGTATTCTTTCACCATACTATTTCAACCTGTATGCTGAACAGATAATCTGAGAAGCTGATTTATATGAAGAAAAACTTGGCATCAGGATTGGAGGAAGACTCTACAACCTTCAATATGTAGATGATACAACCTTGCTTGCTGAAAATGAAGAGGACCTAAAATACTTATGAAGATCAAAGACAACAGTCATTGGTATGGGTTGCATCTCAGTGTAAAGGAAACAAAAATCCTCACCACTGGACCAGTAAACCACATCCATATCAGTGGAGAAAAGATTGAAGTTGTCAAAGACTTCATTTTACATGGATCAACCATCAACACTTTTGGTAGCAGCATTCAAGATATCAAAAGATGTATTTATTTCATTAGGACAATCGACTACACAAGACCTGTTTAACGTGTTGAAGAGCAAAGATACCAGTTTCACGAATAAGGTGACCCAAACCATGTTGTTGTTGTGTGCCGTGGAATCGGTTCCCTGTACAGGGTTTCCGAGGCTGTAAATCTTTACGGGAGCAGACCGCCTCACCTTTCACCCGTGGAACCGCTGGTAGTTTCGAACTGCTGAATTTGCGGCTCGCAGCCCAATTCATAACCACTACCGCTACCAGAGCTCCTATAGTGTTTTCAATAACCTCATGCATGTGAAATAAGACAGTAAGAAAGACCACAGAAGAATCGATGCATTTGAGTTATGGTACTGGAGGCAAATACTTAAAGTACCATTGTTGTTGTTGTTATTAAGTGCCGTTGAGCCGGTTCCAACCCATAGCGACCCTGTGTAGGATTTCCGAGGAGCAGCTGGTGAGCTTGAACTGCCAACCTCACAGTTCAAACGGCTTTGCAGTCTGGCGCATTAACCCACAGCGCCACACCAGGACCATGGACTACCAAAAACCCCCAAACAAATCTGTGTTGAAAGAAGTACAGCCTGAGTGAACCATCGAAGCCAGAATAGCCAAACTTCATCTCTCTTACTTCAAACATATTATCAGGAAGTCACCGGGAATGAATATCATGTTTGGTAGAGGGTTGGAGAAAGAGAAGAAGACCCTCAGTGGTGGATTGGTGGCAGCGGTGGGCTCATGTATAGCAAAAGTTGTGAGGTTGGACCAGGACTGGGCAGTGTTTTATTCTTTTGTGCATAGGGTCGCTATGAGTTGGTACCCACATGATGGCGCCTAACAACAACTCTTCCTTGCCTTCCATCCTTGAAAACCATCAAAGAATGTTTCATTGTTTACTTTCAGACTTTTACATATTTGTGAGATTAAAAAAACGTATGTCTTCCGCTTCCTCCTTAACCTATTCAGCTTATGTTTCAATCCATGTATTTGCTTAGAACACTTGTTGTTCCAGGGTTGTGTACATTATCACTATTTATATCCCTTTTAGTCCATGTGCACCTTCCTGTATCATCACCTGTATTCATTTTCCTTCTTCCACCCTCCCTCTTGTATATTGCCCTCCATATCTATCCTCTAGGCTGTGATTTATGATTTACTTTTCTTTCCCTTTCACCCTAGTAACCATCAAGGAATGCTTCTTTTGTTCAGAAAACTTTTTCTTTAACTTTTTCAATAATGGACTCATATAATGTTCTTTTGTGATTGACTAATTTCACTCAGCATTATGTCCTCCAGGTCAGGTTAGGAGATGTTTTGCAGATTCATCGTTATCCTTCTACATTGCATAGTATTCCATTATGTTTGTGTACCAAAGTTTATCTCTTCTTCCATTCTTGGGTACTTAGGCCATTTTCATCTTTTTGCTATTGTGAATAGTGTTGTAATGAACATTGGCATACATGTATCTACTTGTACCCTGGCACATATTTTTTGTGGATATATGTCTAGTATAAGGATTGCTGGACAATAACGTATTTCTGTTTTCTGAGGAATAGTATGATATTCTCCAGAGTGGTTGAACCATTTTAGAGTCCCACCAACAATGTCAGAAGGCCCTAGTCTCTCCACACTGTCACCAGCATTTGTTGTTTGCTGGAGTTTTTTTCAACTTCGCTGTTAATGTTAGTGTCAGAGGATATCTTGTTGTTTTGATTTGCATAACTCTAAGGAGCTCTGGTAGCGTAGTGGTTACGAATCGGGTTGTTAATATCACGGTTCGCAGTTCAAAACTACCAGCTGTTCCGTGGGAGAAAGATGAAGCTTTTTGCTCCCGTGAAGATTCACAGCCTCAGAAACCCTGTACAGGTTCGCTATGAGTTGGATCCGACTCCATGGTACATAACAACAACAACAACAACTAATGATCGTGAACATTTCATCATATATTTGTTGACTGCCTGAATGTCTTCTTTGGTGAAGTGTCTGTTCATATACTGTGCCCATGTTTTAATTGAATTCCTGGTCTTTTACTTATAGATATGTTATAGTTTTCTATTTTTTAGACATTAGTCCCTTGTCTGATAATTGGTTGCAAAAAAAGTTTTCCCCAGGCTATGGGCTCCCTTTTCACTTTTTTAGCAAAATCTTTTGATGCACATAAGTTTTTGGTTTTTCAGAGGTCCTGGTTATCTATGGTCTTAACACTGCTTGAGCATTTCTTGTCATGTTTGGTAATGTATGCATATCATGTCTTTGCTCTTGTTTTTCATTGATGATTTTTGTACTTCTAGGTTTTATAGATAGTTCTTTAATCTATGTTGAATTTGGTTTTATATAGAATGTGAAATATGGGTCTTGTTTCATTCTTCTGCAGATACGTTTCCAATTTTTTCCACATTATTAGTTGAAGAAACGATCTCTTCTTCCATTTAATATGTTTTGTCCCTTTGTCAAAGATCTGTTGACTGTATATGGATGAATTTACTCCTGGGTTCTCAATTCTGGTCCATTGATCTATTTATCTTTCATTATACCAGTTCCATGCTGTTTTGACCACTGTGGCTGTATAGTAGTTTTCTGATATTAAAAAATGAAAGGCGTCCAACTTTGTTCTTCTTAAGCATTGGTTTGCTTATCTGAGGTCTCTTTCTTGTCCATATAAAGTTTGGGATAATTTTTCCAATCACTGTAAAGAATGATGTTAGAATCTAGATTACTTTGGGTAGTATTGACATTTTCACAATGTTAAATCTTCCTATCCATGAGCATGGTATATTCTATTTTTGTGAAGCTCTTGGTTTCTTGTTAGAAGTGTTTTGTAGTTTTCTTTGTATAGATCTTTTGTTTCTCTAGTTAGATTTATTTCTAAATTCTTAGTATTTCATCTTTTGAGTGGCTGTTATAAGTGGTGTTTTCCTAATTCCTTTTTCAGAGCTGTCTTTATTAGTATAGAGGAATCCAACTGATTTTTGTGTATTGATATTATGCCCTGCCACTTTACTGAATCCTTCAATGAGTTCCAGTAATTTTCTTGCTGAGTCTTTGGAGTTTTCTATATATAGGATTATGTCATCTGCAAATAGAGTTATACTTTGTTGCGGATTTAGATATCTTTCGTTTCCCTATTGAAGGAGCTCTGGTGGCATAGTGGTTAGGAATCGGGCTGCTAATCTCAAAGTCAGAAGTTTGAGACTACCAGCAGTTCCATGGTAGAAAGATGAGGCTTTCCATTCCCATAAAGATTTACAGCCTTGGAAACCCCATGCAGGGTTACAGTGAGTCGGAACCGACTCCATGGCACATAACCACCACCACCATTTTCCTTATTGTGCCTTATAGCTCTATCTAAGACTTCCGACACAGTATTGAATGTTGTTGTCATTAAAAAGCCATCCAGTCAGTTTCAACTCATAGTGCCAAGGAGCGGCTGGTCTAGATGGATTTTTTTTTGGGAGGGAGATGTTTAACGACCTGGACAGTTTCTTCCTGTGTTAATAGTTTGTTCAAGTTTTCTACTTTACTCTGTGCTAGTTTAGGTAGGTCATGTTTTTCTAAAATTGTGTCCATTCTTTCTGTATTTCCAAATTTGTTGGAATACAGTGTTTCATAATATTCTGTTATTAACCTTTTCATTTCCATTGATTCTGTTGTGACATCACTCATAACGATTCATATGGGTGTTATTTGCATCTTCTCTGTTAAATTTGCCATGGTTTGTCAGTTTTATTAATCCTTTCAAAGACCCAGCTTTTTGCTAATTCTTACAATTGTTTTTCGGTTTTTAATTCATTTATTTCTGCTCTGATCTTTATGGTTTCTTTTCTTCTGGTTACTGTAGGCTTACTTTGCTGTTCTTTCTCTAATTACTAGGATGTTGTGTTAATTTGCTGATTTTGATGCTTGTTTTTGGTGGATGTGTGTGTTTATTGCTGTAAATCACCTTCTCACACCTTTTTGTTGCATCTCAAAGGTTTTGGTATGTTTTGTTTCTGTGAGATGGAGTGACCTGGAACACAAACACCCACGTATAAGGAGGCTTTATTGGAAGTCAGAAGGAACGAGAAAGAGATGTTGCCAGGGGAAGATTTTATACTGGTCAAAGAGGAGGGAAGGGTTGAGATTAGTGGAGGTAGGTGATAGGTTAACTAGGGATGACATGCCTGTAGGAAGAGAGGAAGTTCCGGTAGGGAGAGAGAAAGCGCAGCAAGCAGCCATTTTATTATGCATGTGGATGAGGGATTCTATCATTCTAGCCTTTTGTTGTTATGGATACAGGGGCAGAGGTCATTTCTTTTGGAGCTGCTTCCTGCTGGAAGGCAGCGAAGAGAAGGGAACTATGTATTCTGGCATGTTCTTCTGGCTGGCTGGTCCTGTTGCTTGACAGTGGTTGGTGTCCGGCTATGAGGAATTCATCCACCATCTGGTTTGTGAAGGCCCTCATGCGTTCCTGAAGAAAATTTTGAAGACAGCAAAACAGGCAGGAGCCAGGTAACAGTATTAGGAGGATTATAGTTAATGGCCCTAGGAAAGGGAGGAGCCAAGGCCAGCAGGAGGACATTAGGGTCCAACCATGGTTTGTTTAACTTGATTTTGTAAAGCAAGGAGGGTGTCTGCTACCCTTTCCATGTCCCTGTTCAGGGCCTCTGATAATTTTTTGTCATAGATATATAGATGTTCCTAATCAGATGGGGTTAAGATTTGGGTCGCAGGGATTAAATATGTGACCCCACACAAGTGTTGTGTAGGTAGGCAATTGAAATTTTCTTTTCCACATAAGAAAAATATTCTTTTTGGCCCACATGTTGGGTTGCTTACCTTTGTTATGTCCGTGCACCAGGAGTTTGGAAGGGAGAGAGGGAAGAAAGATTAGTGATGTTGTTGTAGTTTTGAATGCAGGTGAGGTTGGTGGAATTACTGAGGCCAACCTCTATGAGGAGAGGTCTTGTGTACTGTTTGGTGGTTGTATTAGGATATGATTTAGGGACTGGGTTGGCGGGAATGGCTGAGTACCCCAGGTCCTTTTAGGGCAAACAGACCCAGCATGAGGTTTTACTAAATATGGTTTCTATTTCAGTGATTAGCGTGTGATGGGGTTGACAGATGCTGTCAGGATCTAGCCACATTCGTAGCCCTTTATATCCTGGGTCCAGCCATTGTGTGAGGTTCTTTGTGGCTTCTACACTGATCTTTTTCCTCGCTGCATCTGCCGCCACCACCCCTCCAGCCCCCATCTGACATCCCTATTTGGGTTTGATAATGTCCATCAGACAGGCTTGTTGCACCACCTTTTGCAAGCTGTGGATTGGGAAGCCATGCAGTTAGAGAATTTAGATAGATACCATACTCTGATTCTGCAAAACTGCTTGGTGACAGGTGTTTGTCCCAGATAGCAAGCAGAGTGCATTAAGGTCAGGACACTGGAGCAATCCATGGCTGTATGAGGGGTTGAGCATGCTTTGCCATTTTGGCTAAGGCATGATTTGATCATCAAGGTTGAGATAAAGAGTACGGAGAGCATACTGGGATGATAATTCCCACTATGAAAGAGTAAGGCAAAGATTATTCGAGAATGGTGAGGCCACTTGGGGGGGTGAGACAGAGAAGAGGTCTAATGCGAGAACAATAGATAGTGCCCTGAAGGGGACAAGGAAGGCCGGGTGGCAAGTTAACATGGATGTATGTCTAAGGGAGCATGTGGAGGTAGGGCTAGCCAGCAGAGGAAAAAGGCTGTCAGCAGAGAGAGTTTGTCTGGTGGGAAATCAGAGAGAGAGTGCCCTGGAGAACTAGGTCTTTAATCCAGAATAGGATAGCATCAGAAGTGTTAGCCTATGGAAAGAACCACTGGAGGTCTTGGCCCACCTGGTCGAGGAAGCAAGAAAAGCGGTTGACTAGGTAGGAGTCATGCATTTATTCCTCTGGGATGCTGGTGGGTTTGAGTTTGGTTAGTCCTGTGAAAGAGGAAGTATACCGGGTACGCCTGGGTGGGTGTTTGGTCAGAAAGTTCAGGAGGGACAGCCGGGAATCAGATCAACCCAAGAGCTGGAGATTGTCGCGGGTCCCAGCAAAGTCCCTCCCGGGTTTCGGCACCATAAATGTGAGATGGAATGAGCCAGAACACAAACACCCATGTGTAAGGCTTTATTGGAGGTTGGAAGGAAAAAGAGGGGAAGGATTTTTCACTGGGTGAAGAGGAGGGAGGGGTTGAGATTAGTGGAGGTAGGTGATAGGTTGACTAGGGATGACTTGCCAGTAGGGAGAGAGGAAGTTCCAGTAGGGAGAAAGAAAGCACTGCAAGCAGCCATTTTATTATGCATGTGGATGAGGGATTCTATCAGTTTCCTTGGGTTTTTTTTCTACTTTTTTTTTGGCTTTGTTACGCAGTAGTTCCATGTATATAATTTTATTTCCTTGATCTTCCTGTCTGTATTACGATGTTATTTATTTGTACTGTTGTGAGGATTTTTGTTGTTGTTTTTTTTTTTTTTTTTTTAGTGTGATGAAATCTATATAGCAGGCTCTTTGATCTTCATCAATAGTGTTTTAAATCCTCTCTGCTTCCAGCAAGTAAGTTTGTGTCATTTTATTGCAAGTTATCAGTAAGTATTCCTCCAGTCCAGTGTCACGATTTTTCATATAATCTAGCTTCTCAGATGGTAAAAGAATACATATTTGGCATGCACCTTATCTTATTTTAAAACATTCAGTATCTCCTTGTTCTGCTCTAATGAATTGATTCTTCATAAGCACAATTAAGTGTCATGGAATATCTATTTTTTCCACAAAGTTTTTCGTAATTTCTTATGATGCACGTAGTTGAATGCCTTTTTATAGTCAATAAAACATAAGGAAACATCTTTTCTTTCTGATATCCTTTACTTTCAGCCAGTAGTCATCTGACATCAGCAGTGATACCCTCATTACGAAGTCCTCATGTGAATCCGGCTTGAATTTCTGGTGGCTCCTGTCAATTTACTGCTTTAGTTCTTTTTGAATGATCTTTAACAAAATTTTGCTTGCAAGTGATATTAATGATATTGTTCGTTGATTTCTGCATTCCATTGTATTACCTTTCTTTGGAATGAGCACAAATACAGTTTTCTTGCAATCATTTGACCATGTAGCTGTCTTTCAGTTTCTTGGCAAAGATGAGTGAGTGCATCTAGTGCTGCATCAGTTCGTCAAATCATTTCAGTTGGTATTCCATCAATCAAGGAGCCTTGTTTTCCACCAGTGTATTAACTGCGGCTTGGATGCCTTCCTTCAGTACCATTGGGTTTTTTTTTGTTTGTTTGTTTTTTTAACCGTGCCTCAGTCCCTGTATCCCAAAGCCCTGTTGTTCCAAGGTTGTGCATACATCATCATATACCTCTGTCCCATTTAACCCATGCGAACCTGCCTAACTGTTCTCCCATCAGCATTGGTCTTCCATTCCCCTCCACCTTCTTGTGTATTGTCCCCCTGCTCCCCCATATTATATTTTTAAACTTTTTATTGCAATTTGGAAGTTATGGAGCAAATTGGTGTTTTATTGAACAATTCAGTCACATTTTGGATCGTGACATTGATTGTGTGCAGTTCTCAGGAGTATGCAGTTGTTCACCTTATGAGTCGTGTGGATGAGTTCTGGTCCAGGCATAAAGAGTGTCAGAGCCATGGTTTTGGGATTCCACCAGTCTCCACCAGACCATGACGCCTCGTATTTTTTTTAAAAGATATTTTATTGTGAATTATGTGTTAGTTTCCATGGGAGAACATTATTTTGACATTCATTCTATCGTATATTGTTTCCTTGACATGGTTACAATCCCCTCCATGCATCATCAACCAACCAAAGGGTATACCCTGCAAGCCTGCCCCCCACACGTCCCCGGTCTTCAGCACACAGTCCTTGACACCCTCTCTGGATCTAAAGTCCCCAGCTGCTCCATTGCTCCATGTCATCGTCTCTGCTTCCATCTCAGGCATCACTGCTTCTCTGGGTAGGGTCCTGCTCTCTGCTGCTCTCCATTGACCACCGCTCCTAGACTGGAAAGTTAATCACGCCCTTCCTGCTATAAAACGTCTACTTTTACATTTCCAAACCTCACAATCAGTCCTGATAACAATTATTCACTGTTGTATCACAAGAGACCCATCTGCATTTCATTTCATCTGCCCCGCCTAGACAGATTGGCTACTACTCACTGGAGATTCTTCCTTCCTCCAGGCCCTCTGGATCTAGGTTCCCTCTTAAAAGCTTGCAAGCCAGTTAATTCTTGCCTTTGTAGCACCACCACCCCCCCTTTTGGGTAGCCAGTGTCCAAGTTGCCCATCCCTGTATACTGTGTGTGGAGGGGGTGGGAATGATTCTTGCTGTAAGGATTTGTTCCCTCTTTTGAGCTACTGCTTCCATAGATGTAGGTCAAGTTCATCAAATTGTATCAGATTACTTACTCTTTTTTTTCCTCTTCTTTCTTCTTCTAGTTGACCTCTGATCATCCAGTCATTGAAGCCTGGTCAAGTAGGTATTATCTGCAAGTGTGGGTATTCTTGTGCATATGTCCTCTCTTCGTATCAACTGGATGCTTCACTCTCCACTCTAGCCCTCTGTGGCTATGTCAGTGTCTCTGGGCCCAAGAGT
>NW_006408940.1:1371989-1374838 GCF_000296735.1 Chrysochloris asiatica | reverse complement strand
ATCTTTTTGCTATTGTAAACAGTGCTGCTATGAACATTGGTGTGCATATATCTTTGCGTGTTGTGGCTCGTTTTTCTTGTTGGTAAATACCAAGTAGAGGAATTGCTGGATCATAAGAATTTCTATTTTCAACTTTCTGAAGAAATGCCATGTTGCTTTCCAGGAAGGTTGTGTCCCAGTCTCGCCACATCACCGCCAGCATTTATTGTCCTCTACATTTTTTATCTTTGCTGTTATTGTTGGTGTGAGATGATATCTCATTGTTGTTTTGATTTGCATCTCTCTAATGGCTAGTGATTGTGAACATTTCTTCATATGTTCGTTGGCTGCCCGAATCTCTTCCTTGATGAAGTGTCTATTCATGTCCTGTGCACACTTTTTAATTGAGTTATTTGTCTTATTTCTTGTACAGGTGTTGTTGTTATGTGCCGTGGAGTCGGGTCCAACTCATAGCGACCCTGTACAGGGTTTCCGAGGCTGTAAATCTTCACGGGAGCAAAAAGCCTCATCTTTCTCCTGCGGAACAGCTGGTAGTTTTGAACTGCTGACGTTGCGGCTCACAGCCCGATTCATAACCACTATGCTACCAGAGCTCCTTTATATATTTTAGAAATTAATCCCTTGTCTGATGTGTCACTGCAAAAGATTTTTTCCCATTCTGTGGGTTCCCTTTTTACTCTGCTGGTGAACTCTTGTGATGTACGTAAGGTTTTAATTTTTAGTATGTCCCACTCATCTATTTTGTCTACTTTTGTTTGTATGGTTTTCAAAATGTTTTGTAATCTGTGTATTCCCTGAATTAGCGCCCTCACATTTGTCCTGATTTTTTCATTTATGGCCTTCATAATTCTGGGATTCACGTTTAGGTTCTTAATCCATCTTGAGTTGGTTTTTGTATAAGATGTGAGGTGAAGGTCTTGTTTCAGTCTTTTGCATATAGTTTTCCAGTTCTGCCAACACCATATGTTGAAGATACTATCACTTCCTCATGCGAGATATTTAGGTGTTTTTTCAAAACTCCGTTGGCTGTATGAAGATGTGTTAATTTCTGGATTCTCGATTCTGTTCCATTGATCTGTGTATCTTTCATTGTATCAGTACCAAGCTGTTTTGGTGACTGTAGCCGTCTAGTAAATTTTGAAGTCGAGAAGTAAGAGGCCTCCAACCTTACTCTTCTTAAGCAGTGCTTTGCGGATCCTGGGTCTCTTTCCTTTCCGTAAAAAGTTTGTAATTGTTTTTTCCATGTCTTTGATGAAGGTTGTTGAGATTGGGATTGCATTATATGTGTAAATTCCTTTTGGCAGTATTGACATTTTCACAATGTTAAGCCTTCCTTTCCAGGAGCATGGTACATTCTTCATTTTTGTAAGTCTCTTGGTTTCTTGTAGTAGTGTTTTGTAGTTTTCTTTGTATAAGTCCTTTGTTTCTCTGGTTACATTTATTCCTAGATATTTCATCCTTTGGGTGGCTATTGTAAATGGTATTGCTTTCCTAATGTCTTTTTCAACGCTGTCGTTTTTGGTATAGAGGAATCCAGCTGATTTTTGTATGTTGATCTTATATCCTGCCACGTTGCTGAATCTTCCAATGAGGTCTAGTAGCTTTATTACTGAGTCTTTGGGGTTTTGTATGGATAGGATCATATCGTCTGCAAACAGGGAGAGTTTTACTTCCTCTTTGCCAATTTGGATGCCTTTAATTTCCTTGTCTTGCAATATAGCTCTTGCTAAGACTTCCAGCACAATATTGCATAGAAGCAGTGACAAAGGGCACCCTTCTCTGGTTCCAGTTTGCCGAGGGAAGCCTTTCAGTTTCTCTCCATGGAGAGTAATGTAGGCTGTTGGTTTTGTATATATAGGCTCTTGATTATGTTGAGGAATTTTCCTTAAATTCCTATTTTGTTGAGTGTTTTTTATCAGGAATGGATGTTGGATTTTGTCAAATGCCTTTTTTGCATTAATCGATATGATCATGTGGTTCTTTTCTTTTTTCTTATTTATATGGTTGATAATGTTGATTGTTTTTCTAATGTTGAACCATCCTTGCATCTCTGATATGAATCCCACTTGATCATGATGTATAATCTTTTTGGTGTGTTGCTGGATTATGTTGGCTAGGATTTTGTTGAGAATTTTTGCATCTATGTTCATGAGGGATATTGGTCTATAGTTTTCTTTCTTAGTGATGTCCTTCCCTGGTTTTGGTATGAGGGTTATGCTTGCTTCATAAAATGTATTAGGAAATTTCAGTCCTCCTATATCTTCTGAAATAATTTGAGTAGAATTGGTCACAGCTCTTCCCTGAATGTTTGGTAGAATTCACCTGTGAAGCCATCTGGGCTTGGACTTTTTGGGTGTCTTTTGATGACCTGATCAATTTCTTCTTTTGTTATGGGTCTGTTCAGGTTTTCTACTGCATTGTGTGTAAGTTTAGGTAGGTCATGTTTGTCTAAAAATGTATCCATGTCTTCTAAGTTTTCAAATTTGTTGGAGTACAACTCTTCATAGTATTTTGTTATTTTTCCTTTTGTTCAGTTGTGACATCGCCCATGTGGTTTCTAATGCATGTTATTTTGTGTCTTCTTCCTCTTTTCTTTTGTTAGGATTGCCAGTGGTCTGTCGATTTTGTTCATTCTTTCAAAGAACCAGCTTCTTGTCCTGTTGATTATTTCTATAGTTTTTTTTTGTTTTTCGACCTCATTTATTTCTGCTCTAATCTTTATTATTTCTTTTCTTTTGGTGGCTGTGGGTTCACTCTGTTGGTCTGTTTCTAATTGTTGTAGATGCTGTGTTAATGTGTTAATTTTGGTTCTTTCTTCTTTTTGGATGTGTGCATTTATTGCAATAAAT
>NW_006408940.1:1366507-1371239 GCF_000296735.1 Chrysochloris asiatica | reverse complement strand
TTGTTTTCTTATCCATTCTGCCACCCTCAGTCTCTTAACAGGTGCATTTAATCCATTTACATTCAGTGTAATTATCGATAGTTATTCATTAATTGCTGCCCTTATGGTTTTTTTTTTTGTTTTTTTTTTGTGGTCTTGTTTCTTTCTTTGTTCTGTGTGTATTCCTTTGTTGAAATCATGATTTATGTGTTCTTTTTTGTGAGTTTCCGCATAGTTTTAATGTTTCCATGATTTTGGATTTTCATTCTCTTTGTATGTTGTGAAGTGTTAATATTCTTTGAGGTTGCCTTATAGTCCATTACCTTTTCTGTTCATTTAGTGCCGTCTATTTTATCCTGTAATCGACCTGACCTTCTCACTATCTGGATCTCTGTTCCTATGTGTTTACCTTCTTTTACATTGTACTTGTTTTGAGCATAGACTGACCTCCCAGATTCTCTGAGTTTGTTCTTATAGTTTTGTTCTGTTCTCAACTCTTCCTTCTGTTGTCTTAATTCAGGGAGATACTGCCACATATATCAATCTCTGGTTGTTGTCTGTTCTTGTTGGTTCTCAGTCCACAGAACTCCCTTTAGGATGTTTTATAGCACAGTGTTGGCTTTGGCAAAATCCGTTAGCTCTTGTTTATTCTGGAATGTTTTGATTACACCATCATGTTTGATTGATAGGTTTGCTGAATAAAGGATTCTTGGTTGGCAATTTTTCTATTTCATGGTTTTATATATGTCTCCCCATTTCCTTTTTACTCCATTCTTTAATTTGTAATCTACTTTTTTATTTGTAAGTAAGATGTGTCTTTATTATATCTCATAGTGAACAATTATAATTTCTTACCCATTCAATTACTCTATGTCTTTTGATTGTTGTAATTCATTGACAGTAAGCATAATTATTGGTAGGTATGAATTATTGCAATCATTTTTCTGGCTTTGTTTGTGTGTTAATCTGCTGGTTTCTTTGTTTTACATGTTTTCCTGTGGTGATTTCATTTTTTGTATGATTTTTCTTGCCATTTTCTTCATCATTTTAATGTTTCCAAAATAATGTTGGATTTTTGTTTTTTTTTTCAGTTTTATGTAATGGTGTATTAAGTTTCAATGAAGTTACCTGTACTTTATTAATGTCTTCCCCATTTATAACAGTATGTTTTATCTTGAAGTCTATCTGTCCTCTTCACCACCTGGACCTGTGTAACTAAATTTCCCTCTCTTCACTTTGCAGTTGTCCTCATCATAGACTGATATCCCAGATTACCTTGTAATTATTTTCTACTCTGGCACTTGAATATCCGGACAAAATTTTGCATGGTGTTGCCATATATGTCTGTCTCTGGTTGTTGTCTTTTCTTGCTTCCAAGTCCAAAGAACTACCTGTATATTTTCGAACATTGGTTTGGCTTTTACTTATTCCTTTTGTTTCTGTTTATCTGGATAGGTTCTAATTTCACCATCATATTTCATGGACAGTTTGCTGGATATATGATTCTTGGTTGGCAACATTTTTAGTTCATAGTTTTGTACATATTTCTCCATTCCTCTCTTACCTGCATGTTTTTTGCTGAGAAATCAGAGTTTACTCTTGTTGATTTTCCTTTGTAGTTATAATTTTGTTTTTCTTGAACTTCTTTCATGATTCTTTACTTGTCGTTGTTTTGGAGAGTTTTATTATGAATTGTCTTGGTAATTTTCATTTGGGGTCTGTCCTGCTTGGGGTTCCATCAACTTCTTATTGCTTATATTGTCTTTTATGATGTTATAGAAATTTTCTTCCAGTAGCTCGACTATCTTTTCTGCAGTTTTCTTTGTCTCCTCCTGTTCTATAATTCCAATCACCCATAGATTATTTCTCTTAATGTCCAACAGGAATCTTAGTCTTTATTCAGATTTTTTCCATTTCGTTTCATAATTGTTCTTCTAACTTATTCATGTTGATAGATTTATCTTCAAGCTTGCTAATTCTGGATTCCATTGACGTAATTCTATTCCTTTTCCGTTTGAGTGGGTTGGCTATTTCTGATATCTTTGTATTGATCATCTGCATTTTAATTTTTTTCAGGTTTGGTATTGTTGCCAGTGCAATTATCTATTTTGTTTGATTGTTCTTATAACACTTTTCTGAATTCTTCCTTGTTTTTCTCTACCTTTCTATAAACATTTCTGTAAATACCTACTGAAGTATTGTTCTCATGAATTCTCTTTCAGGTAGTTTCAGTGCCTATTCTACCTCAGACGCATACTTTAACTCTTGGTCGTTTGAACTACTCTTTCTTGTTTCTTCATTTGAACAGAAAATTTCTGCTGCTTTTTAGGCATTGTGGTGTTGTATTTGTATTAAATTGATGAATGTCTGTTGATGTATTTTTAAGCAGTCACAAATTGCCTCTTGGTGGGTATTATCAGGAGATGAACTTATCTAGTCACTGTTTATACAGTTAAATTCAGAGTGTATTTAGAAGATGTTGGTTCTGGTGTATAGTAGCTGTCTTTGATTCTTGCCCAATTGGTGGGCTTGTAGAGAGTATGACTGGTGTGGCTGTATGACCACAGTTGCTATTTTCTGTAGTGTGATGCAAGAGTAAGGAAAGCAAAGAAACAGCAATAACAATAACAACAATAAACACCGCATACAGGGACAAATGAAAACCAATGGCTTTTTCTCTGTTGATAAGCGATGTGCTCCCCCACCTACTGGCCTCTTGCCTTCACACCCGCCTGGGCAAGTTAAAATGACCTCCCTACATCTTGAGTGCACATGTACAGATTTTCTGCCTTCTTTCCTCCAACCCTCCCTTTTTTCCCTTCTACCCCCTGTATCTGTTCAACCCTTGTGAGAGCCAGTCTGGGGCTGGCAAGAGTCAGCTTTGCAGATTCAGATCAGAGCCTGCCCTAGTGGAGTTGTATTGTATTTAGCTCCTTTCCAGGATACAGAACATGCAAGTGGCTCCAACTGCCTGGATAGTGGTAATTTTCCTGGGATTGTACACTAGTCAGAAAGAAAAAAAAAAAAAAAAAAAAAAAAAAAAATCCCATCCCTGTTTCTTTGAGCCACAGCTAGGTGTCTGCAATGCAAATATACTTTCTTGTCTCTAAGACTGTTCACAAACTCTCAGTATGGCTGTGGCAAGTTCATGGCTTTAGTGTTTTCTTTCCTTAGATTATAGAATAATAGTAGTATTAATTTGCCTTCCTTGAGGCATAAGGATGTTATCCTATCACAGACAGAATTATACGTCAAGGTAGATCTTGAAATGCTCTTTTTGATGATGAATGTGATGCCATTTCTCTTCAAATTGTTATTGTCAGTGTAATAAACCAAATAGTCTGTATTAGTTCATTTCATTTCACTAATGCCTAGGATATTTATATATTCCATTTAATTTTTTATGACTCCCAGTTTTCCTGGATTCACACTTAATGTTTCAATTTTTAATGAATGTTTGCAGCTGTGTCTTCTCATTTTGAATATTGCATCATTAGCAAATGAAGGTCTAGAAACTGCTCCATTTACATCAACTCTACTTTGAGGAGCCAGCACTTAACCTAGTTGTATTTTGAGTGCCTTCCAACCTGAGGAGCTCAACTTCTGGTACTATATGTTACAATGTTCTGCTGCCATCTGTAACATTTTCCGTGGCTAATCATTCAGAAGTAGTCTGATCCCTTCTTTCTAATCTGTTTTAGTATGATAACTCAGCTGAAACCTGTTTACCATGAATGAGTACTGTATTTAAAATATGATGACCTAGAGAGCGGCGGCGCTTGACTGTGGCTAGGGTGGAGGTGCAGTGAAGGTCGCTGTCAGCAATAACAGAATACTAGGCAAAGCAGATCCAGGGAAGAGCTCCAAAACTCGGAACCACAGAGATAGGAATATTTTAAAATAGCTTTTGGAGTTTGGAGCTGAAGTGAAAAATCGCGTACTTTGAATCTGTCGGACCTGGCTCAGAGGTGTGAGCCAACATCCTGGGCGAGACAAAGCTGCAAGATGAAACAGGGGGAGCAGAAACACCACAGAAAAATGCCTTGGGAACCTAGGGACAAAGGTGGACAATATACTTTGTCAGTTTTGCTTTGTTCTGATTTTCTTTCTTTCTTTGGTATCTGGTAATTGGCACGCTCACTGTTTGCCCAACTCCATTCTGGTGAATAGAGGGAGAGCCTGAGCCAAGTGGCCACCCCCACCCTCTACACTGGTAGGTTCTTCTGCCACTCATGTGCACAGATACTCAGTCTAAGCGGAGGCCCTGAACTTTTATTTTCTGTTTCCTTTTTGTTCTGTTTTTTATCACGGGAAAGAGTGGTAGATGGCTGAAGCGAGATAGAGATAGATTAAAGGCAAAAAAGGCCAAAGGTTGGATTGGAGCCTGAGGTATAGCAAAACAACCAACGCTGGCAACTTGGAATCTCTCGGGCAGCTTTGAAGGCAGGAATTTAGCACATTAAAGCCATACTCTCATATTAAGCAACAGATTTTTTTCCCCCCTTCTTTTTCTACTCTCCCTCTTCTCCCTTTTCTGTGATTAGAGACTGTAGTATTCAGTCGTTTTTGTTGCTGCTTTTTTTTTCTTTCTTTCTTTCTCTCATTTCTTTTTTTTTCCCACTGGCGTTGTTTTGCTGTTATATGCCCCCCTCTTCTGCTTTTGAAGGACTCTTTGTCTCCCTATATTACACAAGAAGAGTCAGCAACTGCTGCCATATAGCCAAGCTACAATCACATTCTATAAAACACCAAA
>NW_006408940.1:1364495-1365551 GCF_000296735.1 Chrysochloris asiatica | reverse complement strand
CGGATCTCTTAGCAGGAACCATGCAAGCAAGAAGGCAATGGGGAGACATATATAAAATCCTGAAAGAAAAAAATTGCCAACCAAGAATCCTTTATCCAGCAAAGCTATCAATCAAATATGATGGTGTAATCAAAACATTCCAGGATAAACAGAAGCTAAGGGATTTTACCAAAGCCAACCCTGCACTACAAAACATTCTAAAGGGAGTTCTGTGGACTGAGAACCAACAAGAACAGACAGCAACCAGAGATTGACATACATGGCAGCACCTCGCTGAATTAAGTCAACCGAAAGAAGAGTTGTTAACAAAACAAAATTATAAGAACAAACTCAGAGAATCTGGGAGATCAGTCTATGATTAAAATAAGTACAATGTAAAAGAAGGTAAACACGAAGGAACAGAGATCCAGATAGTTAGAAGGTCAGGTCGATCACAGGATAAAGTAGATTGCACTAAATGGGCAGAAACGTTAATGGACTATGAGGCAACCTCAAAGAATATTAACACTTCACAGCATACCAAGAGAACAAAAATCCAAGAAGAACATGAAAACATTAAAACTATGAGGAAACTCACAAAACAGAACACCAAAATCATGAACTCAACAAAGGAAGGTAAACAGAACAAAGAAGCAGCAGCAACACCACACACACACACACACACAAACATAGTGGCAGCAATGAATCAATACCTATCAATAATTAAACTGAATGTCAATGGATTAAATGCACCTGTTAAGAGACTGAGGGTGGCAGAATGGATAAGAAAACAAGATCCTTCAATATGCTTTCTGCAAGAGACACATCTCACACACAGAGACAAAAACAGATTAAAAGTCAAAAGATGGAAAAAAATCTGCCAAGCTAAATGCAATAAAAAGCGAACAGGAGTGGCAGTACTAACCTTTGATGAAATAAACTTTAAGACACAAAACAGCATAATAGATAAAAATGGACATTATCTCATGATTAAAGGGACAATAAACAAGATGAAATAACCATAATAAATATCTATGCTCCCAATGAAAGAACTCCAAAATATATAAAACAAACTCT
>NW_006408940.1:1351672-1364085 GCF_000296735.1 Chrysochloris asiatica | reverse complement strand
CGGTGAAAGCGGAGCTGAGAGGACAATTTATTGCAATAAATGCACACATCCAAAAAGAAGAAAGAACCAAAATTAACAGATTAACACAGCATCTACAACAATTAGAAACAGACCAACAGAGTGAACCCACAGCCACCAAAAGAAAAGAAATAATAAAGATTAGAGCAGAAATAAATGAGATAGAAAAACAAAAAAACTATAGAAACAATCAACAGGACAAGAAGCTGGTTCTTTGAAAGAATGAACAAAATCAACAGACCACTCGCAAACCTAACAAAAGAAAAGAGGAAGAAGACACAAATAACATGCATTAGAAACCACATGGGTGATGTCACAACGGAATCAAAAGGATAATAGGAGAATACTAGCTTCCAGCATCACAGTGACACACAAGCCACTACAGTATGTATAATAAACTATTGATAGATTCTTGGTGGATTTCTAGCATATCAGAATACTTTTTTGCTCCTGCTTTGTTGTTAAATGCTATCAAGTCAGATCTTACTCATAGCAATCCCTTATATAGTTTCTGAGGAGTGGCTGGTGGGCTTGAAGCTCTGACTTGTGGTTAGTAGTCCAGTGTTTATCCTACAGTGCCACACAAGGACTCCATTTACAAATACGTAATTCTTTTCTACTTTTATTTTTGTTAAATGCCGTCTGTCTAGTCAATTCCAACTCATAGCAACCCAGTATAGGGTTTCCAAGGAACAGCTGGTGGATTTAAACTTCCAACGTTTTCAGACCTTTCAATTCAAACTTGACCATGGGATCTAGTGCTTTTCCAAGAACCACTTCATCAGGACTTCTTTCAAATAGCTATTTCCCCTCTGCAGAAAGTTTTCCCACCCCACCCTCCTTCCTTTTTGTTTAATTCCTACTTTCCCTTTAATATTTCAATTCACTTTGAGAGAAAATGGATTATCTCTCTGTCTATATAAAACCAGTGGCAAATGGGGCTATCATAGCATATCAGGGAAGAATATTGATCTAATTTATAGTTAATTTCAATTTATTCACTGTGTAGCTCTAGTCCTTACTATAGTGACTCTTACTGAGTGCAATGGTATTTATTTGTGGATAAAGGAATCTGGTGTTGTGCCCTGGATTAATGAGTTGGACTGCAAGATTGGTTTGCCGCTCCTTCGGAACCTTATACAGGTTCTCTATGAGGTGGAACCGCCTTGATATCACTTAACAACCACAGCAACAATAATAGGAATGATTTTAAGATTCACTCTATAATATTGATAATAGTCTGTAATGGTGCAAATGTGGAAGAAAAGAAACCAGTTATGAGAATACTGATGAATTAGCCCAGAAAAAAAGTGGTCATTGATTAAAAGTGGTCAGATTTTCAGGTATTTTGAAAGTAGAACAGCAGTTAGATTGGATGTGTGATGTGATAAAGAGGAGTCAAATATAACTTCAAGTGTTTTGAGAGGTCTGAGTACCTGAAAGGATAAATCTGTCACCAACTAAATCAGGGAAGACAGTGGATGAGGCTGGTTTGGAAAGATGAAGGTTTTAGTTTTGAATTTAAGTGTGAAATGTTTAGACATATAATAGAGCTGTCAATTAGGCAGTTGGTTATACAAATTTGGTATCTATCTAGAAGAGGCCTGGAAATAAGATAAAAATTTTATTTGTCAGTATGTCTCTGGTATTTAAAGCCTTGAAGCTGGATGAGATCACCAAGAGATTGAGTATATGTATAAAAGCAAACCCACAGTCAAGATCTAGGGTACTTATATATTGAGGTTGGGGAGAAGTGAATCAAAACGGAGACTGAACATAAGCAGTCAAAGATGCAGGAGAAGTGTAGTTTAGAAGTGAAATGAAAAAGTACTTTGAGAAAAGGAGTAGGCAGCTGACTGGTTTCTTTAATAAATCAGTATCATAAAAATACGGAGGTTGTGCTAAATGAAATTGCTCGACAAAAATATAGTCCTAGATGTGATAACTGTTTGAAAAATATATTCTAGGGTCATTTGGGTCATCTGAATTTGTCTTGGGTATTAGAAGAAATTATAATTTACTAAAATTGAAATGTGAAGATTGTTAACTTGAAGATTGCTTCAGAACAGTAGGACCTCGTTTTAGTGAAAAACATACATTATGTATGTATATATGTATTATGTATATACATATATGTTGTTGTTAAGTGCCATTGAATTAGTTCCGACGCATAGCAACCCTGTATAGGGTTCCTGAGGAGTTGTTGGTGAGTTTGAACCACTGATCTTGTGGTTCAAACAAATCTTGAGGTCAATTGCTTGTTCTGTGGTACTACACCAGAATTCCATGTGTATGTATGTATAGAACACACAAAAAGGTCAGAAAGCATATACGCTAAAGCTTTAGCAGTGGTGATCTCTAAATGGCAAGAATGTTAAATTTAAATTTTTATTATTTTACTTTGCTATCTATTCTTAATATTCAGCACTGCTTCTATTATAATGTGTTTTTGTAAAGAAGTAATGAGTGATTTTATCTTCCAATTGGTAAATTAAGATGAGATAACAATTTGTTCACTGCTTCTAGCAATATGGAAGTCATGGTGACAGTATTTGCTTTCTTGTGGAGCAGGGGAAATATAACTTAATTGGAACAATTTGGCAGCTCCAGTAGATGGCAGCAAAATACACTTAAGATTTAATTAAGAATTATTCTTCTTTTGAGACTGTCTTATTTTTCCTATGAAATTAAAATAATTTGTATATTTGTAAATATTAATCCTAAGAGATTTCTAAATTATCTCTTTTTGTTTCATTTAGGAAGATAAAAGGAAGCGAGATCGAGACCGTGTGGAGCATGAGGCAGGAAAAGACCTCCAGTGTCAGGTCCCTGTAAGACTGGACTTGTCTCCTGAGAAACTTCTCACAAGCTCTTTAGCCAAACAAGAAGGTTGGAATAACAGAACTAATGTCCTTGATTGAGGAAGCTGAAAATGTTCTAAGGGTTATAACCCAGGAAAGTGACTGGATTTTAGCTTCTCAGTTAAAGTATTGAAGTTTTTCATTGAAGTTTTCTGTTTTGTTTAAATATATATATATGTTAATATGTATTTCACTGCAGCAGTACTGGTGGCATAGTGGGTTACCTGTTAGGCTGCTAACAGCAAGGTCAACAGTTCCAATCCACTAGCTGCTCCACTAGAAATTCTGCTCCCAACAAAAACTTAAAGCTTTGGAAGCCCTACTAGGATGTCATTGCTATGATAACAGTGTGCTTATTTTTATTTTTTTTATCTCAATGCATAGGAATTAACAGTTAGTTTCAATTTTTTTTTTAAGCTTTTATTGTGAACTGAGTTTACGTGGGAGAACATTGGTTTTGCATTTATCCTACCGTATTTTGTTTCATTGCAATGATTGCAATCCCCTCTATGCATCATCATGTAACAGTATTTGCTTCTATTCCTTCTGCCTTTTTTTTTTTTCTTTTAATGTACACAAAAACACTTAGAGGAGTTTATAATCATTTAAGCAACCAAAGGGCACATTCTGCAAGCCAGCCTCCTGGCTGCCATCACACAGCCTTTCTCTTTCCGAGTCTTGAGTCTTCAGCTGCTCTCTCTCTCCATGTCATCATCTCTGCCTCTTTCTGTGGTGTTGCTGCTTCTCTGGTTAGAGTTCCATATTCTGCTCGTTCTCTTCTCCTTTGATAGTCCAGGGGTCCTCTGTTCCTGGACTGTAAGATTAACTACTCCATCCTTTATGTTACAAAGTTTCTACTTTTATAATTGTGACAATTGCAGTGAGTCATGATAAAAATTATTTACTATTGAATCATAAGAATCTTATCCCCATCTAGAGAAGATGAAAACTATTTTAGCTTCAGTTTTAAGTTGATATTCTCAAACTTCAACATTGCAACAGTAAATGAAATTTCTGTACAAGATGTTTAATGATGGTTATGACAGAAGCCAAATAGAAAGAATGAAAATAAAGTTACAATACTCTCTAGAATCTTCCTTTTAAAAATATCTTTTTCTATTTCTTTGCTCTAGAAATAGAACAGACACCCCTTCAAGAGGCTTTGAACCAGCTGATGAGACAATTGCAAAGGTAAAAAAAATTTTTCCCAACATTTTCATAATATGGAAATTGAAATGGTAAAATATATAGGATTCTCTTTTTGTTGCTACTTAAAGGCATATTTTGTGTTGAAGATCTGGATATACTTGATTTTAAATTGACTGATAAATTATTTTGTTTGGCAATAGAAATATTCCAAGAGGTTGATTTTAAATGTTCTCATTTGGTTTGTTTTAACCAAAAGGCAACTTAAAGGTTGTTACATAGTACTCTTAATGGCAACTTGTGATTTTTAAATGTAATTTCTGATGTTAAACTTTTAACATTGATATTAATGAAATAAACAATACAGATAATTCCAGTTTTGCCAATTTGAGGAGCCTTCAGAAATTTTGAGGGGAAATAGAATTGAAAGATATGTTTTCCACAGACTTTTTGAAGCACCCTCATAGATTGAAGTACTTTGATTATATCTGTGCAGTGCGTATCATGCCTTGAGTATTCAGCAGTTAAGTCTAGGGGAAGAAGCAAAATGGCATAACTTTGATTTTAAATGCAGAACGTGATTCTGAAAACATCATTGTCTAGATTAAATCTGTGCTAAGAAAAGTTTTTAAAGGGAAAAGAATAACTCAGTCTTTATTAAAATATTTTGATATCACCTTTATTCATAATTTGAATTTCTTATTTAAAGACCTTTACAAATATTTACGGAGTATTTATAGTTCTAAGCCATACATGCTTGTAGTTGAACTTTATTTTCAACTGTTGTACTTGTTTGTCAACCCAAGAGAATGTAATAATTTTTTAATATAAGACAGGTGTGGTGCTATGGGTTAATGTGCCAGACTGCAAAGCTGTTTGAACTGCAAGGTTGGTGGTTGAAGCTCACCAGTCACTCTTCAGAAACCCTGTATAGGGTCACTATGAGTCGGATCCGACTCAATGGCACTTAACAACAAAAATGTTATCTAGTGCCACTATACCAGAATCACCACAAGCGGATGGCTTTAACAAACAGAAACGTATTCTCTCATGTGTTAGGTGGTTAGAAGTCCAAATTCAGAGAGCCAGCTCTAGGGGAAGGCTTTCTGTCTCTGTTGCTCTGGAGAAAGTTCCTTGTCTCATTTCAGTATCTGGACTTAGTGTTCCTTGGAGATTTTTATGTATCTTAGAATCATTTTTACTCTGCGTGTAGGAGTTTCTCAGTTCCAGGAACTCAGTCCAAAAGGTGGTCTTTGCTCCCAGCTCTTCAATGTTGGTGGTAGTTAGGTCCCTCTTCTCTGCTTGATTTTCTCTTGTTTTATCTCTTCAGATAAAGAAGATGCAGGAGACACTCCAGGGAAATTCTCCTACATAGGATCAGGGCTGTGATTGAGAAAGTGTTGCATCCTATCTTAATCCTCTTACAGATTGGCCTCTTCATGTCACATCATAGGGGATGATTACATCATTAGGTAACTGCCAAACTACTGAGGATCTAGCCCAGTCATGTAGCACGTATTTTTAGGAAATTCAACAGCCTCTATACATCTCTGTATTCAGCTTTGCAGTTAAAATCAGAAGTTGCTAGCCACTCTTCTCTTTTTGTGTTATGGAATAGTTGAGAAAATTGAATCTCTAGTCTTTTGTTCTTGTTCTTGTTAAGTGCCGTTGAGTTGGTTCCAATCCATAGCGAGCCTGCATAGGGTTTCCAAGGAACAGCTGGTAAGCATGAACTACCAACCTTGTGGTTTAAAGCGACTTTGCAGTTCAGTGCATAAACCTGCAGTGCCTCACTCTAGTCTTTAGACTTGAAAACATTATTCACTGTTTACCTCAGAGGAGTGAATGATTATGCCATTTCAAGTAAAATATATGATTATAAAGCACTTTGTCTGCCTTTTAGTTTTATTTCTTGTAAGTAAAATTGGACTGTCAGTTAATGATGTCACTTTAAGATAAATCTTTCAAAGGTACATACATGGGAAAATCAAAAAGTTCATGGAAAAGAAGAAAGTTGGAAATGAAAATTTTCAACAATCTTATTGAATCTTCCTCATGTTAGTCCAAGGATGTTAGTTAGCATTGCATACAACCCAGAAGTTGGGTTTTTAATAGCTTTAGTGATTGGGTGAGTTTTTTATTTATAAGCCTCAGAAAGGTAAGACTGCTAAATAATATAATTGAACAAACTTAGTAATCACCAGCATTTTTGGTCAAAAACTAGATGAGACTCAACAGCAAAGTAATTGATTTTTTATTGTATAGTGGATAATTCTGTCAGATATTTGCAAAAGAGAACTTCAAGAGATGATTAGTGTTGCTATTCATGGTAATTGTTATGGGCAGAATTATTTTAGATATATCAATTCCAAGCTAGGTAGTTTTGCTTATTCTGGTCATTGGTTAGTCTCATTGCTTAGGCATTTTGCTGGGAAGAATAAAGGTAGATTGAGGCAGCCTTGAGTTTAGATACCATCTCGATTTCTTATTAACTTTATGATCTAACACAGATGGTTTAACTTCTCTGAGCCTCAGTGTCCTCTCTAATTGAGGATACTAGCATCATGATGGCTTTTATGAGGATTATTGTTGTTAAGTGTCATCAAGTCAGCACCAACTCATAGAGACTTTATGCACAACAGAACAAAACACTGCCTGATCCTGAGCCAACCTCACTACTGTTGCCACACTTGAGTCCATTGATGCTGCCACTTGGCCAATACATCTCACAGGGGATCTTCCTCTTTTTCTCTGACCCTCCACCTTACCAAACATGATATCCTTCTCCAGTGACTGGTCCCTCCTGACAATATGTCCAAAGTATGAGAGATGAAGTTTGGCCATCCTAGTCTCCAGGGAGCTCTCTGGCTGCACGTCTTCCAAAACGGATCTTTTGGTTCTTTTGGCAGCCCATGGCACTTCAGTATTCTCCTCCAGCACCATAACTCAAAGTCATCAATGCTTCTGCAGTCTTCCTTATTCACTGTTAAGCTTTCAGATTCATATGAGGTTATTGAAAATACTAAAGCTTGGGTCAGGCGCACCTTAGTCCTCAAGCTGACATCTCTGCTCTTCAACATTTTAAAAAAGTCTTGTGCAGCAGATTTGCCTAATGCAATACGTCCTTTGATTTCTTGACTGATGCTTCCGTGAATGTTGATAGTTAATCCAAGAAGAATGAAGTTCTTGATAACTTCAATCTTTTCTCCATTGATAAGAATGTTGTTTATTGGTCCAGTGGTGAGGATTTTTGTTTTCTTTACATTGAGATATAATCCAAACCGAAAGCTGTTCTGTTTGATTTTCATTACTAAATATTTTAAATCCTCTTCACTTTCAGCCAGCAAGGTTGTATCATCTACATATCGCAGGTTGTTACGAGTCTTCCTCCAATCCTGATGCCACATTTTTCTTGTTATAACCCAGCTTCTTGGATTATTTGCTCAGCATACAGGTTGAATAAGTAAAATACAACCCTGTCGCACACCTTTCTTACTGTTAAACCGTTCAGTGCGCTCATGTTCTGTTCGAACAACTGCCTCTTGGTTCATGCACAGATTCTTCATGAGCACAATTAAGTGTTCCGGAACACTTGTACTTCACAGTGTTGTCCATAGCTTGTCAAAATCTACACAATTGCAAGCCTTCGTGTAGTAAATAAAGCACAGGTAAACATCTTTCTGATATTCTGTGCTTTCAGCCAAGATCCATCTGAGGTCACCAGTGATATCTCTTGTTCCATGTCCTCTTCTGAATCTAGCTTGAACCCCTGAAAGTTCTCTGTCAATGTATGCTTGTAGTCGTTTCTGTATTACCTTTAGTAAAACTTTATTCGCATGGGATATCAAAGAGATTGTCCGATGATTTCTGCATTCCATTGGGTCTCCTCTTTTGGAATGGCCACAAATATGGCTCTCTTCTAATCAGTCGGCCAGATAGTTGTCTTCCACATTTCTTGGCAGAGATGAGTGAGTGCCTCCAATGCCACCTCACTTTCTTGAAAGATTTCAATTTTGATTCCATCAACTTCTGGTGCCTTGTTCTTTGCCAGTTCCTTCAGTGCACCTTGGACTTCTTCTTTCAGTATCAATGACTCTTGATCATATGCTACCTCTTGAAACGGTTGAGCATTAACCATTTCCTTTTGGTACAGTGACTGTCTGTATTCCTTCCATCTTCCCCTTATGTTTTCTGCATCATTCAATAATTTGCCCAGAGAATCTTTCAATAACGAAAGTCAAAGCTTGAATTTTTTCTTCAGTTCCCCCAGCTTGAGAAATGCTGAGCATGTTCTTCCTTTTTGGTTTACTGGTTCCAGATCTTTGCACATTTTGTTGTAATATTTGGCTTTAACTTCTCGAGCTAATCTTTGAAATGTTCTTTTCAGCTCTTGGACCACCTCATTTCTTGCATTTACTTTAGCATCTCAACGCTGGAGAGCAAGTTTCAGTGTCTCTTCTGACATCCATTTTGACCCTTTTTTCTTGTCTTCTTAATGAGTTCTTACTTTTTTCATGTATGATGTTCTTGATGTCATCCCACAACTCTTCTGATCTTCAGTCTTCAGTGTTTAATGTATCAAATCTGTTCTTCAGGTGATCTCTAAATTCAGGTGGGATATATTCAGGGTCATATTTTGGCTCTCATGGACTTGTTTTCATTTTTTTCAGCTTCAGTTTGAATTTGCATAGGAGTAATTGATGGTCTCTTCCACAGTCTGCACCTGGCCTTGTTTTGACTGATGATACGGAACTTTTCCACCCTTTCTCTGTGCACAAATGTAATCAGTTTGATTTCTGTGTATTCCATCTGGTGAGGTCCATGTCTCTTATGCTGTCTAAAGAAGGTATTTGAAATGAACAAATCATTGGTTTTGCAGAATTCTATTATGCTTTCTCCAGCATTATTTCTATCACCAAGGCCAGGATTAGATATAAAATATGTTTACTACTGGGATTGGGATATGCTAAAGATATTTTTGAAGTTGCTGCTGTTTCATGAGAAAAGCACTCTACAGAAGGGTAATTTCTTAACACGATAAAGGGCATGAAGAAAAACCCACAGTTAAACAATACACCATGGTGAAAGATTGAAATCTTTCTAAAATCAGGAACAAGATGATGCCAGCTCTCATTGCTGCTGTCAGTAATGTGAAGAAGTTCTGGTGACATCGTGGGTTACACATTGGCTACTAACTATAAGGTCAGCAGTTCCAATCTACCAGTTACACTGTGGGAGAATGATGAGGCTGTTTGCTCCTGAAAGATTAATAGTGTCTGAATTCCATCTAGGGTCACTGTGAGTCTGAATTGAATTGATGCCAGAGGGTGGCATCTGGGTAATAAAGATGGTGGAGTACTCAACTACTAATTAAAAGATTGTTGGTTCAGACCTGCCCTGACACAACTCAGAGGAAAGGCCTGGTGAACTGTTGCCAATAGATTACGGTGATTGAAACTCTTTTGAGTGCAGATCTACTCTACACACACGTGAGTGTCATGAGTCACAATTAACTTAACAGCAACTGGTTTGCCTATTTTGGTTTTGTCAACATTGTACTGGAAGTTCTAGGGAAGGAAATTTGGAAATACAAAGAAAGAAAATTGTATCCAAATCAGAAAAGAAGTAAAATTATCTCTTAAATGCAGATGACATTATTTTATATCCAGAAAATCCCAAAGAATTCAGAAAAAAGCTATTAGAGTTAATAAAAAGAATTCAGCAAAGTTGCAGGTTACAAATGAACATGCAAAAATCAGCTGTTTACTATACTCCAGCAGTGAACAGTCTGAAAATGAAATTAAGAAAACAATTCCATTTACAGTGGCATCTCTAGAGGATTGTTGTTGTTGTTAGGTGTTGTCGAGTTGGTTCCAACTCATAGCAACTTAATGTACAACAGAACGAAACACTGTCCAGTCCTGTGCCAACCTCAGTCATTGGTACGCTTGAGTCCATTGCTGCTACGCATCCATCTTGTTAGAGGTCTCCTGCTACTTCTCTGACCCTCCACTTTACCAAGCTTCATGTCCTTCAGGGATTGGTCCTTACTGATAATATGTCTGAAGTATGAGAGACAAGCCTGGCCATCTTGACTTCTAAGGAACATTCTGGCTGTACTTCTTCCATTACAGATTGTTGTGGCAGTGCATAATACTTTGAATATTTTTCTCCAGCACGATAACTGAAGTGCATCAATTCCTCTATGGACTTCCTTACTCATTGTCCAACTTTCTCATACATGTGATGGTTGGTTATGGTTATGTGCCATGGAGTTGGTTCCAACTCATAGCGACCCTGTACAGGGTTTCCAAGGCTGTAAATCTTTACAGGAGCAGAAAGCCTCATCTTTCTCCTGCGGAACAGCTGGTAGTTTTGAACTGCTGACCTTTAGGTTCGCAACCAGATTCATAACCACTACGCTACCATATGAGACTAATGAAAATACAAAAATTTGGGTTAAGTACACCATAGTCTTCAAACTGACATCTTTGTTGAAAACTTTAAAGATATTGTGTGCAGTAGATTTGCCTAATGCAGTACGTCGTTGGATTTCGTCACTGCTGCTTCCATGAGTGTTGATTGTGGATCCAAGCAAAATGAAGTCTTTTACAACGTCAGTCTTTTCTCCATTTATCATGAGTTTATTTATTGGTCCAGTAGTGATAATTTTTTTTCCTTTACATTAAACTGTAACCCATACCAAAGGCTGTGGTCTTTGATCTTCATCAGTGTTTTAAATCCTGTTTGCTTTTAGCCAGCAAGGTTGTGTCATATGCGTATGGTAGGATCTTAATGAGTGTTCCTCCAATCCTAATGCTATGTTCTTCATATAACCCAACTGCTCAGATTATTTGCATTACAGATTGAATAAGTTGGTGAAAGAATACAACCCTGGTACACGAATACAACCCTGGTGCCTACTTTTCCTGATTTTAAACCATACACAGTCCACTTTTTCTGTTCAAATAACTGACTCTTTGTCTATGTACATGTTCCTCATGAGCACAGTTAAGTGTTACCAAATACTCATTTTCTGTAATGTTGTCTATAGCTTGTCATGATCTGCACAGTTGGAAGCCTTTGTATAGTCAGTAAAGCACAGGTAGGCAGGGTTGCTAAGAGTCAGCACTGAGTTGACAGCAATTAACAACAACAAGCATCTTTCTGGTGTTACTTGCTTTTAGTCAAGATCCATCTTACATCAGAAATATTATCCCTTGTTTCTCATCCTCTTCTGAATCCATCTTGAACTTCTGACAGTTTCCTATCAATGGACTGTTGTAGCTGTCTTGGAATTATCTTTAGCAAAATTTTACTTGCATGTCATATCAATGATATTTCTCCTGATTTGTGAATTCTGATCACCTTTCATTGAAATAAGCACAAATACGGGTCTCTTCTAATCAGTTTTGGCCTGGTAGCTGCCTTCCAGATTTCTTGACACAGATGAGTGAGTGCCTACAGTGCTGCATCTATTTGTT
Source organism: Chrysochloris asiatica (assembly GCF_000296735.1). Lineage (NCBI taxonomy): Eukaryota > Metazoa > Chordata > Mammalia > Afrosoricida > Chrysochloridae > Chrysochloris > Chrysochloris asiatica. The sequence continues at coordinate 1,352,576 of NW_006408940.1, read as the reverse complement.
AAAAGATTTTAGTTTGTATACCACCAATTCCTGGAGTCTTGTTCTTTGCTGATACCTTCAGTATACGTTGTACTTTTTTCTTTAGTACCAGTGGCCACCATTTGAAATGGTTGAATAGTGACCATTTATTTCTTTTTGGTACAGTGACTCTGAGTATTCCTTCCTTCCATCTTTATTTGGCTTTTTCTTCTCGAGTTATTCTCTGAAATGATGTGTTTAACTCTTTTGCTTCCTTATTTCTTATATTTTCTTTAGCATCTCTATGCTAGAGAGCAAGTTTCACTCTCTTCTAACATCCTATTTTGTCTTCCCTTCATTTTTGTCCTCTTAGTGACCTTTTGCTTTCTTCCTTTATGATGTTCTTTTTTTTTTTTTTGTCTTTACAAACAGTGAAAGTTTATTTCCAAGTTGAGGGGCAGGTCAGTGGAATGCTTGGTTGGCCTCTTCCCATTAGAAGTCAAAATCCTGGTCATATCCCAGTCAGGTGACTATAGATACTTGTTACTACCCAATGGCACATTTTCAACTTTACTTTTCTTTTTCCAAATTGATTTTCTCATTCTAATCCATTTTTACTTAAAAATGTTGGAAAACATGCAAAAAGAATAGTCAGTATTTTTTTTAACTATGTAAGGAAACGAAAATCTCTTTTTTCTGCTCTTTCTATTTCCAGACCCCAGAGTGAACCTCTTGTTATGAAGAAACTGCTGAAATCTTAGAAATAAGAATATCTACCATTTTTTCATTGTCAGACTGGAGCATTCATTGCTGATAGGCCTAATAATTCCAGTATTATTTAACACTCCAGTACAGGGTAGCGTAGTGGTTACGAATCGGGCTGCGAACCTTAAGGTCAGCGGTTCGAAACTACCAGCCGCTCCGCGGGAGAAAGATGAGGCTTTCT
>NW_006408940.1:1336999-1337889 GCF_000296735.1 Chrysochloris asiatica | reverse complement strand
CTTAACTGTATTCATGTCATTTTGGTCAACCCTACTTTGAGGAGGCGATTTTTTCCACAGTCGCTTTCTGAGTGCCCTTCCACCTTCCAGTCCTATATCTGACAATGTTTCTCTGCTATTCATAGAGTTTTCAGTGACTAGCGATTCGGAAGTAGTTTTTCACTCTTTCTTCCAAGTCTGTCTTTGTTTTGTAGCTCATCTGAAACCTGTCCACCATGGGTGACCTTGCTGGTTATTTAAAACACCAGTGGCATACCCCTAAGAATCACAGCAACTCAAACCACCACAGCAAGTCAGACAGGCGAGTGGTGGCCATTTGGTTTTATGTCTATACAGTCTATTTAAATTTCGATGTCAATCTTGATACAATCCTGATATAATCAAGATACATATAAGATATAATCAAGATACAATCAAGATGTTCTCTCCTAATCCTATCAATCCTTGTACAATCAAGATAAGCTTTCCCAAAATAGCGGCTCCTGGAACAGCTGAGTGTCTTGATCCAGAAAATAATGAATTTCTGGATTCTTCTGCAAATTCCCCAGCTATAAACTCTCCGAACCTCTGGTATTCCGTGTTGTTGTTCACCGAGCTCCTCACTACCCGATCTGCCATCTTCAAGTTAGGCCTGGTAGTGTAGTGGTTAAAAAACCTGGCTGTGAACCCCTCGGTCAGCAGCTCAAATCCTCCAGGCCCTCCACGTGAGAGAGATGAGGCTTTCCACAACTTGCAGTTTAACAGCCTTGTGGCCCAGTATTCCGTGTTGTTGTTGTTGGAGCTCCACACTACATGTCTCGCTGCTCGAGGTTCTCGCTGCTCGAGGTTCTCGCTGCTCGAGGTTCTCGCTGCTCGAGGTTCTCGCTGCTCGAGGTTCTCGCTGCTCGAGG
>NW_006408940.1:1328146-1336869 GCF_000296735.1 Chrysochloris asiatica | reverse complement strand
TCTCGCTGCTCGAGGTTCTCGCTGCTCGAGGTTCTCGCTGCTCGAGGTTCTCGCTGCTCGAGGTTCTCGCTGCTCGAGGTTCTCGCTGCTCGAGGTTCTCGCTGCTTGACCTCTTCTTCCTAGTCTGTCTTAATTGTAATGTCAGCAGAAACTGTTTTGTCCACCATGGGTGACCCTGATGGCATTCAAAATACCAATGGCATGTCTTCCAGCATCACAGCAACACGGAAGCCATCACAGTATGATAAAATAACAGGTAATTTGTGGTCTCTGGTGTGAAGGAATTTCTTGGTGTAAATTTAACCAATAAGGTGAATAAATTCTATACTACAACCTAGAAAACATTTCTGAAATAAATTATAAAAGACGTGACAATCTATACACGTGGACCTCACATGGATTACACAGGAATCAAATTTCCAACGTTTCTGAAAAAGACAGTGGAGAAGCTCAGTATAGGCTCATGCAATGGTGCATGTGCAAATTCAATTTAAAGAAAATCAAAGCCAGTTCACAAGAGCCAAAGTATCACCTGGTTTGATGAAAGACATTAAGAGCGTCTTACAGGAAGAAAATAAAAGGTTTTTTAAGTCTGGAAACAAGAAAGACCAAACTGGATGCCAGAAACATTCTGAAATTTGATCTTAAGTGCAGAGTATACAGAGTAAATACAAGAAATGAAGAAATGAAAAACCTGAAGAAAAAATTTTAAAGGGTGATTTCAGAAGACTGTGGCTACATGCCATGCCACCAAGTCAGTAGCAACTCATAACCTTATGTAGGGTTTCTGATCAGAGGCTGGTTCCTTTTAACCACCACCATTGCCATGAACTGCCTAGTGCTTTTCCTACAATGCCACGCCAATACTACTTGCAATGACTAGATTAAGTATTATGATCAAATGTACAAAGATGAAGAAAGAAGAGGATAGAAAGAGTAATCTGATACAATTTGATGAACTTGACCTACACGTATGGATGCAGTAGCACAAAAGAGGGAACAAATCTTTACAGCGAGGATCATTCCCACCCCCTCAATACACAGGGTAGACAGGGATGGGTAACTTGAACAGTCGTTACCAAAAATGGTGTGAGGGGGTGCCTACAAAGGCAAGAAGTGACTGGCTTACAAGCTCTCAAGAGGCAGCCTAGATCCAGAGCAGAGGGTGTAGAGGCAAAAAAAAAAAAATGTACAAAGATCTGGAATTAGAAAATCAAAAAGGAATGGACACAGCATTTTTGAAGCTGTAAGAACCGAAGGGAAAATTCAAGATTCAAGTTACATCACTGAGTGACAAAAGGACATATCAAGATAGAAGGATAGAGGGTTACTGTACAAAAAGATTTGGTGACATTCAAATATTTCAGGACTTAGTATATGTGATCTTGAGCCACTGGTACTGAAGAAAGAACTTCAGGCTATACTGGAAGCATTAGTGATAAGCAAGATTTCTAAAATTGATGGAATAGTAATTGAGATGTTTCTCTAAATGAATAAAATGCTTAAAGCACTTACTCATCCATGTCAAGAAACTTACAAGTCATTTACCTTGCCAACTGACTGGCAAAGATCCATATTTATGCCCATCCCAAAGACAGGCAATCAGTTTTAGAAATTATCAAACTATCATTAAAATCAGATGTTAGCAAAATTTTGCTGAAGCTAATTAAAAAACAGTTGCAACTGTGTATCAATAGGGAACTGCCATAAGTTTAAACCAGATTAAGAAGGGGATGTGAACAAGGGATATCAATATCATTGCTGATGCCAGATGGATCTTGGCAGAAAGCAGACACTACCAGAGAAACATTTACCGATGTATTGACAATATGAAGGTAACTTACTGTGTGGACCATAACATTATTTGATAAAGAATGAGAATTCCAGAATTGTTAGTTGTGCTCATGTGGAATTTGTACGTGAATCCAAAGATAGTTGTTTGACCAAAACAAGAGAATACTGTGTGACCTGAAAATTGGAAAAAGTGTGTGGCAAGGTAGCATCTTCAGGAGTCCTGATGTGACACTGTGGGTTAATGCACTGGACTGAAAAGTCAGTTTGAACTGCAAGGTCCATGGTTCAAGCTCACCATTTGCTCCTCAGAAACTCTATACCAGGTCTCTGTGGGTCAGAACCAACTAAAGGCACTTAACAACAACAAAGCAGCAAGGTAGTATCAGAACTGGAAGAGTTAGTAATAATATTTTGGTGCCATAGCCTTGCTTGCTGATAATGAAAATGCCACAGGCTTGCTGAAAAGGCTTCAAGCACTTACTGGTGAAGATCACAGACTACATCCTTCAGTATGGTTTATGCCTGAATGTAAAGAAAATGAAAAGCTTCCTAACTGGACCAATAAACATCAAGTTAAATGGAGAAAAAATGGAAGTTGTAAACAATGTCATTCTAATTGGATCAACAGTCAGTGTCCTTGGAAATAGTCAAGAAAACAGTGACATGGCAATGAGCAAATCTCCTGAGAAAGATCTCTAAAATTTATAAAAAACAAAGTTGTCACCTTGACTAAGGTGCATCTGACCCAAGCCATGCCTCCTTTGCATGTGAAAGCTGGGCAACAGAAAAGGCAGACAGAAGTAGAATTAATACATTCAAATTGTGATATTTGTAAAAAATATTGAATGTATCGTGAACTTTCAAAAGCATGAAGAAATCAATCTTAGAAGAAGTGCATCCAGAATGCTCCTTGAAAAGCAAGGATTGTGAGACTTCGGTTCACTTACTTTGGACATAGCAGATCAGTTGCCATAAAAAGGTATTATGTTGCGTAAAGTCAGTGAAAACAAGGGTACCCTTGAATGCAATGGATTGATAAAATAGTTGCAATAGTGGCTTCAAGCATACCAATGATCATGAAGATGGCACAGCCATGAGTCAGTAGCATTTCATTCTCTTCTTAGGTTTGTCATACGACAGAGCCAACTAATTACTGGGAAGACAGCTCATGCTCATGTTCATAGACTCTAAAACTTAATATTAAAATGTCAATATTGTCATCTACATATTTAATGTGATCCCTATCAAAATTCCAATAAACTTTTTGTAGAAAAAGAAAAATATATCCTTAAATTTATAGGGAATTATGGGTCTCAAATAGCCAAAGCAGCCTTGAAAAAGAAGAAAGTAGGACAACTAACAACACTTCATGGTTTCAAAACATACTACAGAGCTTCTGTAGTCAGAACGGTGTAATAGACATATAGACCAATGGAATAAAACTGAGATTCCAAAACTAAATCCATTTATGTTTAGTCAGTTGATTTTTGATATGGATGCTAAGTTCATTCAGTGAATAAAGAACAGCCTTTTTAACCAATGTTGCTGGGACAAGAAGATTTTCACATGTAGAAGAAAGAAGTTGGGCCCCCACCTGACACCATATATATAGAAATTGGTTCAAAATGGATCAGTGACTTAAATGTGCATCTCTTTGAAGAAAACATGTTAAATGCCATTGAGTCAGTTCTGACTCAGTGACCCTGTATAGGGTTTTCAAGGAGCAACTGGTGGTTTTTGACCACTGACCTTGCCAGAAATTGGCGTAAACATTCAGGACCGTATGTTTTCTAACATCATGGGTCTAGGTTGTGCCTCTCCGAACACATACACATTAGAATTTTTTATTAAGCTCTGATGATTTTATTGTACAGCAAGAGTTGAAAAACTATAGTAGAAAGCTCTGGTTCTCAATGTTACGGGTATTATGAAGACCTTTATTAATACCAGGTTTTTTAATGTAATATAAGTTGTATCCATTGATTGCAAAAATACTTAAATTCATGGATGCAGGAATTCTGTGGCTTACTGGGAATCCAAGCATCTTAGAATTTAGTATGGAAATTACAGATATGCATTTTTGCCTTTTCTTTGTTAGTAACAATATATAGGATTAGTCTCCCAAAGACCAAGACATTTGATTGGTGGTGGTGGTGGTTGTTGTTAGGTACCATCAAATTGGTACCGACTCATAGCAACCCTATGTACAATAGAACGAAATATTGCCTGGTCCTGGGCCAACCTCACAATTGTTGCCATGCTTGAGCCAATTGATGCTGCCACTTTGCCAATCCATCTCACTGTGGGTCTTCCTCTTTTTCTCTGACCCACCACCTTACCAAACTGGAATTCTTCTCCAGCAACTGGTCCCGCCTGACAACATGTCTGAAGTATGAGAGATGAAGTTTGGCCATCCTGGCCTCCAAGGAGCACTCTGGCTGTACTTCTTCCAACACAGATCTGTTGGTTCTTTTGGCAGCCCATGGCACTTTCAATATCCTTCTCCAACACCATAACTCAAAAGCATCAATTCTTCTACCATCTTCCTTATTCACTGTCCAGCTTTTACATACATATGAGGTTATTGAAATTACTATGGCTTGGGTCAGGTGAACCTTAGTCCTAAAGGTGATATCTCTGTTCTTCAACACTTTAAAAAGGTCTCGTGCAGCAGATTTGCCTAATGCAATACGTTGTTTGATTTCTTGACTGCTGCTTCCATGAGTGTTGATAGTTGATCCAAGAAGAGTGAAGTTCTTGACAACTTCAAACTTTGCTCCTTTGATAAGAATGTTGTTTATTGGTCTAGTAGGGAGGATTTTTGTTTCCTTTACATTGAGATGCAATTCATACCAAAGGCTGTGGTCTTTGATCTTTGTCAGTACATATCTTAAGTCCTCTTCACTTTCCACAAACAAGTTTGAGTCTTCCTCCAATCCTGATACCATATTTTTCTTCATATAAGCCAACTTCTCAGATTATTTGCTCAGCATACAGGTTGAATAAGTATGGTGAAAGAATACAACCCTGTCACACATCTTTCTTAATTTTAAACGATTCCGGAATATTCGTACTTCACAATGTTGTCCATAGTTTGTCATGATCCACACAATCGAAAGCTTTTGCATAGTCAATAAAGCACAGGTAAACATCTTTCTGATAGTCTCTGCTTTCAGACAAGATACATCTGAAGTCACCAGTGATATCCCTTGTTCCATATCCTCTTCTGAATCCAGCTTGAACCTCTGGAAGTTCTCTGTCAATGTATGTTTGTAGCCGTTTCTGTATTACCTTTAGTAAAACTATTCGCATAGGATATCAAAGATATTGTGCAATGATTTCCGCATTCTGTTGGGTTACCTCTCTTTGTAATGGGCACAAGTACAGATCTCTTCCAATCAGTCGGCCAGATAGTTGTCTTCCAAATTTCTTGACAGAGATGAGTGAGTGCCTCCTGTGCCACCTCACTTTCTTGAAAGATTTCAATTTTGATTCCATTAATTCCCAGTGCCTTGTTCCTTGCCAATTCTTTCAATGCACCTTGAACTTCTTCCTTTAGTCCATTGGTCTTGATCATATGCTACCTATTGAATCAGTTTGAACATTGACCAGTTCCTTTTGGTACAGTGACTCTGTAATTCCTTCCGTCTTCTTTTGATGCTTTCTGCATCATTCAATAATTTGCCCAGAGAAACCTTCATTAACGAAAGTGGAGGCTTGAATTTTTTTCTTCAGTTCCCCCAGCTTGAGAAATGCTGAGCGTGTTTTTGGTTTTCTGACTCCAGGTCTTTATGCATTTTTTGTAATATTTGACTTTGTCTTCTTGAGCTGACCTTTGAAATTTTCTGTTCAGCTCTTGTACCTCCTCATTGCTTCCTTTGCTTTAGCATCTCTATGCTGGAGAGCACGTTTCAGTGTCTTCTGACATCCATTTTGACCTTTTTCTTCTTTCTTGTCCTCTGAATGACATTTTGCTTTCTTCCTGTATGATGTTCTTGATGTCATCCCACAACTCTTCTGGTCTTCTGTCTTTAGTGTTTAATGTATCAAATCTGTTCTTCATATGATCTCTAAATTCAGGTGGTATATATATAAGGTCATATTTTGGTTCTTGTGGACTTGTTTTCATTTTCTTCAGCTTCAGTTTGAATTTGCATATGAACAATGGATGGTCAGTTCCACAATCTGCCCCTGGCCTAGTTTTCACTGATGATATGGAGCTTTTCCATCGTCAGATGTAGTCAGTTTGATTTCTGCGGGTTCCATCTGTTATGCTATCTAAGGAAAACGTTTTTGAAATGAACAAATCATTGCTTTTTCAGAATTCTATCATGCCATTTCCAGCATCATTTCTATCACCAAGACCATATTTTCCAACTACTGATCCTTCCTCTTTGTTCTCAACCTTTTTATTCCTATTCACCAGTAATGATCAATACATCTTGATTGCATGTTTGATCAATTTCAGATTGAAGAAGTTGGCAGAATTCATCTATTTCATCCTCACTAGCTTTAGTGGTGTGTAAATTTGAATTGATGGTAGTTGTTGCTATGTGCCGTCGAGTTGGTTCCAACTCATAGCAACCCTGTATAGGGTTTCTGATGAGCAGATGGTGGGATAAACTGCTGACCTTGTAGTTCTAAGTCCAGTACTGATCCACAGTGCCACACCAGAAATTCATTTGGTTGGTTGTTTTTGTTACTAAGTGCCACCAAATCAGTTCCAACCCATTAGCAACCTTGTATAGGGTTTCTGAGGAATGGCCATTGAGCTTGAACTGCCAACCTTGTGGTTCAGACCGACTTTGCAGTTCAGTGCTTTAACCCACAGTGCCACACCAGGATTCTGTATTTGGCTGGTAGTCTTAGGTATCTTTGCTTCATTTTTCCAATTTATAGGAGGTGGTAATGGTAACTACCTTCGATTTGGTTACGACTCATAATGACTCTAGATAGGATTTCTGAGGAGCGGGTGGTGGGTTTGAAGCACCATGAGGTTAGGGGTCCAATGCTTATCCTACAGTGCCTAAGTAATTAGTAGGAGGTACTACTAATTGAACAGACTGCATATTTAAAAAGAAAAGTTCTCTGTGTTAAGGATCAGCTAGTGTGTAAAATATTCTAACTTTGTTATTAAATAGTCTTTAAAATCTTCCCTCTAATTTTAGTGAAAAACACGGTAGCTTGCTAAAGACTCTATATCTAAAGAGCTTTCTCTGACTTCTAGACATAAGTAGTAGATTTGCTTGTGGAAAAAATAAAATGTAAAATTACTTTTTCATGTCTTCACAGAAAAGACCCAAGTGCTTTCTTTTCATTTCCTGTCACTGATTTTATTGCTCCTGGCTACTCCATGATTATTAAACACCCAATGGATTTTAGTACCATGAAAGAAAAGATTAAGAACAATGACTACCAGTCCATAGAAGAACTAAAGGTAACTATAATTATTTATATTTTGATTGTTGAACTAGACTGAACTCTTACATAAAACTAAACTCCTCATATCTATATTCACTTGAGAGCAAAACTCGGTGAAAATCCAGAGACCGACCGATATACAGAATATTTTTGATTGACCTTTTATTTCACAAAGAATTAAGTTTATTTTAATATATAAAGTATTTGTGTTTTTCCCTTAGAAAACAGTTTATGAGCTCAGTGATAGGAAACCAAATGAAATAATTCGTCTGCTGTATATTGTTTTGTTTGTAGTGAAATTTTGAGTTTCACGTGTATTCTAAAAAGTATTTTTCTGCTCTTTTAAACAGAGCAATGGTGATAGATTTTTGACTTCTCATTAATAGTAAAATTGGTATTTTAATGAAAGTGTAATTAGCGTAGATTTTTTTTCTATTTCTCAACATAAAATAAAGAACAAACTGGCTTGTCTCAAAATACTGAGTGGCAGTTTAGTTGCATTTTCTAGTTTGAAGTAAGTCAGTTGCTCCTTGAGTTCACTTAAACTATATTTGTTGAGAATAATTTCTTTAGCTTTAAGGAGGAAGAGGGGGAGGAAAAACACAAAACAAAGAAACCCACCTTTCTAGTACAGAACATGTGAGCCCCACGATAATGTATATCCCTAATGTTATAATTGGAAGCGTGTTGACTCTATGCAATATCCACTAAACTGCGAACCAGAAGGTCCACAGTTCGAGCACGCCAACTACTCCTTGGAAGAAAGATGAGGCTTTTTGCTCTCTCAGAGATATAAAGCTTTGGAAACCATGTACAGAGTCGCTACGAGTTAGAACCCCCTTGACGGCACTTAGTAATGTTATAGTTTAAAAGTTCTTTCCACTGTTAGACTCTTGTTACGTATTGATATCATAAATATACTTTGTTTTAGTCTCCTAAATAGAAAAACCTATATGATTTTTAAAATTTGCTTTGTATGAAAATCACTATAGGTTTGGGTAACACTGGACTGCAAACCTCAAGGTTGGTGGTTCTATCCCATCAGCCATTCTGCAGAAAAAAGATGAGGCTTTCTGCTTCCACAAAAAATTTAAAGCATTGAAAACCCTATGCAGATTGCTATGAGTTGAAACTGACTCTAAGGCACTTAACAATTTTACCTTTATTTTTTCTACTTGAGCACGGTAGAGCTCTCTTGATCTAGGCCCTAATTAATTACAGAAGTCCTAGTATGGTGCTGTAGTATAAGCAAGCATAGGACTGCTAACTGTAAAGTCTGCAGTTCAAACACACCAGACCCTATACGTGGTTGCTGAGTCGGAACTGACTCAATGTCAATTAACAGCAACAACAACAGTTAATTACAGTATCTTTACTTTGTCTTTTTTTTCTTTTTTCTTTTTAAATCCATGATCAGCTGAGATTCATGAAGAATATCAATATTTAATTTCATTATTATCAGTTTTAAGTGTGTATGTATATATATATATATAGTGTATATATATAAT